>NC_048575.1:22134953-22282453 GCF_013265735.2 Oncorhynchus mykiss | reverse complement strand
CTCAAAGTTATCATTGGAAATGTGTGGGATCCTGTCGTCTGTTCTTCAAAGGAATCAAACTGCCATCTAGTGTTGGGAGTCATTATTGCAGGATCATATAGAACGCTGCATTATAGAAAAGCCTAGATAGGATCAAGCATCTGCAATGCATCCTGTTGTGCGACAAGCTGAATATTGATCCTAGACTGATCTCTACCTCCGATATAAGAGTGATAAGAACAGCTAAGCTAACACACTGTGTTGCAGTTCTATCATTGACGTGGTAGGGGAAATATCCCCCTCAATAACCCTGTTATCTGAAGACCCCCTGGAATTTGAACAACATCCCCTTCACAATAACAACAGACAGGCAGGTAGGTGATGGTAGGTGACAGGGAGATACTTACCACGGGGCCAGAGGGACCCTGAGGTCCTTCTCCTCCCTTCAAACCAGCTGGACCCTGGAAGGAAGATGAAGAAGAGAGATGGATGGTTAGAGAGATGTGTCAAAAGAAACACACAGTCTGAAAGATAGTGTTTGAGATCCCCATAAGCCCGTCAGTCTATCAGTCTGCCAGTCAGTCAGTCTGTCAGTCTGTCAGTTTTGAATGGTATTACTCCTGTCCCAGACAGAGATTGGAGGGATACTGTGAAGTGACACCTTGGGGAGTCAGTCACCATTGATCTGAATGGGAGAAAAGGTGGGTATTTATTAAGCCATATTTCCCCCTCAGGCACTTTCCCATCAAAAGCGCAGTAAAACATAACTGCTGAAATAAACATCTGTGTGTGCGTGTATGTGTGTGTACACTCCAGTGTGTGTGTGTGTGTGTGTGTGTGTGTGTATACACTCCAGTGTGTGTGTGTGTGTGTGTGTGTGTGTGTGTGTGTGTATGTGTGTGTACACTCCAGTGTGTGTGTGTGTGTGTTTGTGTGTGTGTGTGTGTGTGTGTGTGTGTGTGTGTGTGTGTGTGTGTGTGTGTGTGTGTGTGTGTGTGTGTATGTGTGTGTACACTCCAGTGTGTGTGTGTGTATGTGACTGGCTCCCTAACAGCCCTGCAGCACACATGGTGGTATTAGTAATGAGTCTTGGGGTGTTGCTGTGAGAGAGTAAATTACACCACTAGAAAACAATCAGGGGTAGCTGCTTGCCTGCTGAGACTGACCTTGACTTAGTCAGGAACAATGGCCCTATGCCGCCTTTCATTCCCCCAGCCTAATCGCTAACGCTCCCGCTTTAGTAATTCATTTAGTAAATAATGCATACAACAAAACAAATAACTCTCCCACCAAATGTGGTTGCGGAAGAAAACGCTCCCAGTAGCTGGGTGCGTCGGCGCCTTTGGGTTGAATCAGGGGTTTTGTAAAGTGACCCAGAGCTCAAGTAAACTTCATCTCTCCTCTGCCTCTTTAGCAGAGGTTAAAACTGAGTGCTCGGTTGGTGTGAGGCCTATTCAGGGGGATGTGGATCTGTTCATTTGCAACACGTCTCTTTGAGTTTCCCTGCAGTGGTGGCCGGGTGACGCCCCCCTGTAGTGTATAGGCGCTGGTTTCATTGTCAGGGGTGGTGGGTGGAGAGGGGCGTGGTCCGTCATTCTCTGTCAGTGAATACAGAGGGAACCTGTAACGGATAGAGGCGTGTTGCAGCTGATGTGTTTCCTACCGACGCGCCGGGAAGACCTCTCTCTCCTGGGAATCCTCGTAGACCAGCGGGACCATCTTTACCTGAGGCTCCTTGGGGACCGGGGTCTCCCTACAGACACACAGCAGAGGACAGAGTGAGAAGTATCCAGCTGCACCATGTTATAGGCTACCCTCAACTTCCCTCTTTGTCATCTCATTTCTACCCTGTTCATTTCACTCCCATGCTGTAGCTAATGTTATCCGGCGAAAGAAGAGTCAGGCTCAAACTAAACGTTGTATTCTGAAGTTTCCCTTTGACATCAGGATGACAGAAGGACTTTTCTGGATTGCCGTCATTACCGTACTTCAAACGCTGTTTTAAGTCTGTATTTTGAGCTGATGCATTAGTTAGCGCAGCACCTTCCTCTTGTTCTGATAATGAACTACGCTATGCACATCAAAAAGCTCAGGTCTCCTGAATAATGGTCGCCCCATTCTGCATCCCTTCAAACGCACAACTGATTCAAAACAATCAGCCGAGAGCTACAATAACGCAGCCCTAGAGGACAACAAGCTGAGGGACAGTAAACATAAACAAAAACAAACGCAGCCAACAGAGAGAGAGAGAGAGAGAGAGAGAGGAGAGAGAGAGAGAGAGAGAGAGAGAGAGAGAGAGAGAGAGAGAGGAGAGAGAGAGAGGTGGCTCGCTAAGGTTTAAGAGGATTTGACCTCCTCTGCCAAGCCCTCTGCCTCCCAAGCCCTCCCACCCTCTGGAGTGTCCCAGCAGTATTACTGATGCGTCGGACTTGGTGGTGCTGGGAAGCTATAGAGCCTGAGTGGCAGGAGGGTTGGAGTTAGCCGATGGAGTTGATTAAACTGTCTCCTTCGGGGGAGGAGGTTAAATGAAAGAAGGAGACAGAGGGGCTGGCTGGGTGGCCGTGGGACTGTCTTGGGGTGCATTCCTATTCCCTTTCTAGTGCACTACTCTTTTCTGAAGCCCTGATCAAAATTAGTTCACAGTACATAGGGAAAAGTGTGCCATTTGGGATGTACCCTGGGAGTTAAGGCTCTCTTTTGAATAAGCCCATCCCTCTCCCAATATGACTCCTGTTTAGATCCTTAGTGGACACATTGGGATGCATGGGAATTCAACCCCTCCACAACCCTCTGCTGACTTCGCCAGGTGCTTGACAAAACAGTACTTTCCCATATACATCCTGGACCAAAAAAATGTGTTCAGTGGAGATTCTTCATTGAGCATGTTTTAGTCCAGGGCTAGGCATAATCTGGGTCCAGGAAAACATGTTAAATATGTGCTGGTCAGAGCACTGTTGGGCTGTCGAGTTATGAGTTTACTCCAGTGAGGTGGGTCTTTAGGGTCGCTTACCTTGGCTCCCTCTTTGCCAGCAGAGCCGGGAAGACCCTGCTCTCCGGGTGGACCTGGGGGTCCAGGGTGGCCTCTCTCACCGATGGGACCGGTCTCTCCTGTGGGACCCTGTTAGGAATTGACGAAAAAAAACATGTTGTGGGCTTATGGGTAGAGGCATGAGGCAAACTCTGCAAGAGACAAACTCAACCATTACAGATCCTTGGATAATTCAATTATTTCACAGACTACTAAGATACTGTATCACATTTGGGAGTGGATGAGATGAGATGTTTAATGTCTAAGGATGTTTGAACCATAGGATCTCCAAATGTTCTTCGTACATTTAGTTCCATGATAGTTTCTTACCTGAGGACCAACGACACCCCCTGGGCCGGGTGGACCTGTCTTTCCTTGGAATCCCTGTGGACACGAAACAACATATAAATCACATTGAAAAGTCTTCCAAACCAACTGGATCTCAATCAATGTAATCACGTCCTCCAATCTTGCTATTGATGTCATCCTTCCACAAATCATTATTTGAGTCGATGGACATAGTGGAGTCAGTGTTGTCAGTATCCCAATCGACAGAGGCACTCTATGGTTGCATTCGACTGGTTCATTACTGTGTGCATGGTACATGAGAACCCATGGATTATGGAAATATACAATGATATAGTTTATGTTGTGCTCCATTTGTTTATTGTTTTGTATTTGTTTATTTCCATGTTCTCATGTTTAGGATGTAACTTTAGATGGCCATGTAAATAAATGCTACATGAAGTAGTAGATGTTTATCATAGAGATTTATTCCACTTACTTACCACCTCGCCACCAAGTGGCAAGATAAAGTATCACATGACCACAAGGTCAAAGGTCAATGGTGATGACCTTTCACCCAGGGATCATTGCTGCAATAACAAGGTTAGGTGGCAGAAGAGAAGAAAAGCACAGACACCAGGAAGCAGCTACACATAATAAACCTAATCCTGGACTAAAAAGCTATTTCAATAGAGATTCTCCATCGAGCATGTTTATTAGTCCAGAACTAGGCTAAATCTGTGTCTAGGAAACCGGCTAAGATAGTATTATTCTCAAGATACAGGACAATACCAATGAGATCACCAACTCCCTGTCACAGTAAGGATTTCATCTGAGTCTCCAAAAAGGAGATAGATCTTAAACTATGATCTCAATAACTGAAGTGGACTTGATGCTAATTGGTCAGACATCAAGCACAGTAACGGAGTCAGGTGTGAAATCCATCAGCTGTCTTTTTCATTCCGATCAGATGATAGATGGTGCGAAAAACTTCATTGATTTCCCTCGAATGAAGCAAGTTCTACATGAATGCATCTGTTGTTGCATTCATGCCTGTGATGCCAACTCCCGACATCACAGACTGACTGAGTGGACACTGTAAAAGCAGATGCAATGACCATAGAGCTACATGAAACAACATACAGACATCAAACATAAAAGGGAGGAAGGGACTCATTGATTACGCCACACAAAAATGCAACAAAGAATCACAGATATCTGAAGCCAGTCATGTCACTTTTAATGCATATTGGAGTAGCTACACTTGTTCTGGGAATGGAAACGTGCTGTAGTCTAGCCAGTGGTATGCTATTGTTAGGATACTTTTTTTGTGCCAAACCTTTTCAGCTGTAGCTCATTCAAAAGTCAAATGTTTGATGACTTCTCATGGACTCATTATCTTGTGGCAGAGTGATTCATGATTGGGTAATGTTTGGAAAAGATTCAGACAGCTTTTTTACAACCTGGCCTGAATAAGAGATCTTTATATGCATTGAACGCTTCGTCAGACTCTGCTATGCTGCGTGGATGGATCCGTGCCCACTGCCTAGGGCCTAGAACATTTTATTACTATGATCAATTCTGCTATCGGCCGCTCCCCCAGCCTGTGGTGTAAACATCTTAATGAAGATGCTTATCGATGTCATTTCAAGAGGAGCCAGAGGGGGGGGGGGGGGGGGGGGGGGGGGGGGCAGTCCCCCAGCTAATGTGTCACTTAGGGGGGGAACAAATGGAGAAGAAAACTTGAACGATCGGGGATGCTCCCTGTTCCGCGGAGCTTTTAGCATCTTTTAGTGCCCTGTGAGGATAATCGGATTGAGGGGGGATGAATGCAAAGCTTGCTGAATAAACTCACTAAAAATGGTGGGATATGCAGAGAGATGAGGCTTAATGCATTATTCCTGCTGGGTTTATCATGTTAGGGTAATTCCTTCCTGTGTTCCATGCTGATATTATCTAATGTTTGTTAAAATACAGATTCAGTCTATTCAACTGTAACTTAGTCCATTTAAGGCCTGGAACACAGATGAGTGATCAGATAGACTGGCTGTCTGGCGGTATTTACCATTTCCCCCCCAACGACCTGGGAAGATAGACAGACTAGACCCTCTGGCTGCATTTAGACAGCCTTGTGTCTGAGTGTGTGTCAGGGACTCAGGGGTAGTCTAGTCTCTGAGCTCAGGATGTGTTTCGCTCCATCAGATACAGTATGTCTGTCTCTCTCTTCAACATTACATAAAGACATCCTACTGAAGGCGCTGGCCCAGAGAGAGACAGGGAGAGGTACAGAGAGAAAGTGAGAGACAGAGAGACAGAGACAAAGAAAGACAGAGAGAGAGGCAGAGACAAAGAGAGGGAGAGAGAGAGAGAGAGAGAGAGAGAGAGAGAGAGAGAAAGAGAGAGATAGAGAGAGAGAGAGAGAGAGAGAGAGAGAGAGAGAGACAGAGAGACAGAGAGAGAGAGAGAGAGAGACAGGCAGAGAGACAGAGAGACTCTCTCAATCTCTCTCACTAATTATATCAGGCAAACCAGAGAAGAAGGCCTGTCTGTGTGTCTAAGACAAGAGTGAGCTGTCCAACAACCGGGCTTCTTGGTGCTATAAAAGCATGCAGACTTGAGGAGACAAATCCGTCCAGGTGTGAAAAATTAGACTAGTCGGAGTGTTTCCCACCCCGAGAGAGCAGGGGCAGTCCTATGTTTCCACACCTGGCAGGAATTACCTGTCCAAGCCGACTGGCCCGGTGTGCCCAGGTGTGTGACAGCTCTAACGAGGTGCGCGGTCAGGAACACTCACCGTCTCTCCTCGCTGACCAGGGTGGCCGGGCAGCCCATCCTTTCCAGGTGGTCCCTGGGAATGACACAGAGAACGTGGACTCTATCAATGACAACTACATGAACGAGGGGGAAACCTTGCACACATCTAACGGTAGAGTCTCATAGTAATTGTGGTGGATTGACCAAAAGTACCCTGTTTTATTGTTCAATGACAAATACATGGGAATATATCAGAGTGGAAGTCTTTTTAGACTATAATAAGACACTAGCCGTCCTACAAAGTAATGGCCTGCAAAGAAGAAACAGAACTATTGGCAAAGGTTAAATCAAACTCTAATCAATAGGAGGAAATGAACACTTGTCGTCTGGCAATAGGATGTTGAAAAACAGGGTTCTGCTTCAATAACAGTAATGATTACTACACCCAATCAGTGATACAGCCAAATACATAGTCCACACTATTGCATTCCAAATTGCTTTCCTTTAATTACTGCAGTGGGCTAAATCAGAGTCATACAGAGTGATTATTGTCAGTCTTAAACAAATCTACCTTGAAGCTAAAGTATAGACCTCACACACATGGTTATGGGCTTAAAAAAAACAAGACACATGTACCATGTCAGAGTTGAAATATATTAAGTGTTGAGTGTGCATCCCAATATTACACTTTATATACATCACAGAAGACTGAAATATAACAAACCTGTTTGACATACTGTACAAACACTGGATTTTCTACGTTTAATTAAAAAAAAAGTGTATTAATTATGAAATTATAAAAAAAATCAAAATAACATTCCGCGTATGAGGCAGCTTGACTGCAGGAGAGGGTTACCTCAGAAATATGACTATGGTACTGGTGAGAGGATACTTACAGGGGGGCCCTTTGGTCCTGAGAACCCGACGGGGCCCTGGGGTCCTTGAGGTCCCTGGAATAAACAGAGTGGTAATCAGACAATGGAAGAGTGAAGACAGTCTTTGAGTCTCCGAAATGAGACACTCCCATTGTAGTGGGGCAGAAATTCTGTGCGACAACCATAAGTTCTGTTAGCCTCAGAGACGATACACGCTGCCTGATGTGGCTGAGTGGGCATGGCTTGGTGTGCTTTGGTGTGGTCGGGAGTGGCTGGGCATGGCTTGGTGTGGTTGGGTGTGGCTGGTTGGGTGTGGCTGGCCGTGAGTGGCGAGAGAGGGACAGATATGTAGATAAATAGAGAGAGAGAGGGATAGAGATATGGAACAACTATAGCAAAACCACGAAAAAAAAGGGTACCCAGATTGGCCCATGCCTCCAACAGTGACCACCTAGCGATCATTAATCAATAAATGCTTCCTTTCCTCCTGTGGTAATCACCACCAGTCCAGGTCAGGGCTCCCACTCTTTACTCCAACCCCACCACTATGTCAGACAGGCAGTCGTTGTTAACTGCTTAACTGCTTCTTACTCCAAGCCATTTCCCATTTCATTATCCATGGGTCAGCCTCATAACCCCCCCCCTCGGAAGCAGTGGCTGATGGGACTTACTCTTTCGCCAGGCGGGCCAGGTGGACCATCATTGCCCGCCGTGCCCTGCAAAACACAACAGACAGAAAATCAGCATCAGATGTTCTACTGCTACAAGACAACACAGTGGTCACACATCATGCATAGAGGTATTAGCAGTTACACAGCTACACGTGGATGACCAATGTCATTACCCCTATGGTGTAAGGTCTTTCTATGAGTTGTCAAGTGGGACATGTCTTTGAGACCTCTTTGCTGAGGAATGTGATTGTTTTTCTTGAGTGTGTTGTTTTGTAAATCTTGCATATTTACATTATGTGGTATGTGTAATGTGTGTATTTGCAGGGAAAGGGACATTGGTCTCAATGGGACTCCCTGCTAAGGTGAAATAAAAGGGGAAATAAGAAAAGATGGAGAGGGTAGTTACCTTAGGGCCTGGCTTGCCTGTAGGACCTCTAGCACCCCGACCCCCTCGTGGACCCTAGGAGACCGGAGATGACAGACACACAGCTCAGAACACAGACTGATCCAAGATCAGGTAAGACTACACAGTCCAGTCCAGTACAGTACCGCAGTCTCATACGTGTGGCAACAATTAAGACACACAAATACAAATGTATTTATTCATGAAGTAAATAAATCATTGATTCGTTCTTAACGTGGTAAAATGGAGGAGAACATACCGTTGGACCTCTTTGCCCCCTTGGACCGGGTTTGCCCGCCACGCCCTTTTGAAGAACAGAGAAGAAGACATTTATTTCAACAGAAACCAACTCAAGGTCAATCCTTCCTAAACTTCCTCAGTAAGTTGTTTTCAAAGTTACTCTCCAGGTCTGTGTAAAAAAAAACTCTAGGTGAACATAAAGTTCTATTCAAGGCTGCGAAGGGAATGGGAATCACTGAGAACAAACAATAGTTTCAGCATCTTTTTGTTCTCTTCCACATTGATTCTTGGAGGTTGTATTTCATGCAAACTCATCACGCAAATGCTTTTGTAATGGGAATCAATGTCCTTTGTGTAGTGTTATGATGCAGTGTGTGTGCGTTCCATACAGAAACAGGGACGGGACTATTTATCTTACCCTGGCTCCTTTCTCTCCGTTGGCCCCTGGGAAGCCCGGGAAGCCGCTGGAACCCTGCGGATCAACAAGGCAGGAAGGAGAGGAATCAGGATATCCATGTTAATAAGTAATGGTTTGAGAAGGTTTTCCTTTCGCTTGTTGTTGTTGACTGTCAACCACCATTATTTTGTGAGAGACAGAGAGCTGCATCAGACCCTGACTCTGTACCCAGCACCGTGCCGTGGGGAAAACAGACGACACAGAGGAGAGACTACTCCTCAGCTCAACAATCACAAGCTCATCGCTCTCAGAATTATACGCTAAAAACACGGCGCATTTGGAGAACGGGAAATATTATACGACAATGTGACAAGACACACGCATGCATGCACGCACACACACACACACACACTTCCTTTGTCTGCGAAGACTTCAAAAATCATGATGGCTTTGTAAAGATCCTTTGTGAAAACATCTAATTTAACAGATCAGAGGAGGGGGAACATAGACCAGACACCAAACAACAACAAAAGAAAACCAATGACTTGGGTAGACAACAAGTTCAAAAACAGACAATCACTTAACGTGAAGACAGTCTGGTTTCTAATCATGGCGTTTTGTTGTGTATGTGGGATTCAACATCATCTTACCCTTGTACTTCAGTCCTGGTATTCGTAAAAGTATTCAAACATGACATCAACACAATGGTTTACTCTCCCATTTCAAAGCTGCAGCTCTACTGTTTTCTAGGCCCCGTTTCACAGAGTCATGATGCGATCTGAAGCTCAACATAATGCAATGGAAATAGAAAGGGGCCAAACGTTCAGAGTTTGACGGACTACCAACCTCTCACCGTATAACTGCCATATCTCTAAACTCAGTGGCCGTGCTTTCAGGCGCCCATGGCATCGCTTCAACAGTTCACTTTATAAAAATACTACTTTTGGCAGCTCTCAGGCATAAATTAGCCCTACAGTCTATTAGATACCATCTCACAGAAAGCCACATAATCTTCCAGCATAATGTTAGTAATCTTTTAATCCATATTACGGTGGATTACTGAACAGCAGATTGCTGGATGTGATGGGTAAGGAATTAGAAGAAGGACATGTATCCCCTGTTGTACATAACTGTAAGTCTCAGGGTTACAAGAGGGACATTACCCATCTTCTAGGTCTCTGAGGACACAACATGGCTTCTTAGTGTCTGTTTCTAATATGAATCCTGTGTGAAAGCAGTATCTAGAGTACCTCCATCTTGGATCATCATTACCTATTGAAAGACAGATCTGTCAACGAGCCAACTCTGGTAAAAATGTCCCTGGATGTTGTTTAGTAAACAGCTATGTCTGCTTAACATCAGGTTACTCCTTCCTAACCGTGTGGTGGGTCATGTGCCGGATACTGGTGGATGTTGTTCATTTACGTTGTCCCCACACAGAGAAGTCCTCACAGGCATCACCGTGGTGACTGTTTACGTACCTTTGGACCTTGTCTTCCTGGGTAGCCGGGTAATCCTGGAACACCCAGTTTTCCCTGAAGACAACAGAAAAGTCTCGCTGAATGAGCACAATGTATTGGTACACAGTTGTACTAGCTCAAAATGAATTCAAGTATTTCCACAGGCTTCAGGGATATGCTACTAACAACAGATTCATCTTACAGTCTAAAGAGGGATATGCTGTTAACAACAGCTTGACCTTACAAGACAAAGAGAAGGTGTGAATGAAGATGTTACCTTCTCTCCAGCAGCACCCATGGGGCCAGACTCTCCGTTGGGCCCTGCTCGGCCCTTGGGGCCCTCAGGTCCGTCCTCCCCGCGGGGCCCAAGCACACCGAGCTCACCCTGAACAAAACCAACAGACACCAGGTAAGGTATTGTACCATCACTGTGGTCTATGGTGTATAGTGTACCATACACATACAATTATGGGTGAATAAGTATCTAGGCATATGAGTCGTCAACTCACCCTGTCACCTTTGAGACCCATGTCTCCCTTGAACCCAGGGAAACCGTCCTCACCCTAAAATAAGAGAGAAAAATATGAACAGGGTTACTTGGGTTAAGTTGATTTGTAGGAAACTGAATGTTGCTGTTGTTTTTCACCGTGTGTAAGAGATCAGTGGGATTCAGTATGCCTTGAGCTTGTACCTGCATTATTCAATTCAAATTATTTCAATGGTAGAGTATCCGTGGACACATATTTATTTTTAAACACTTGTTGTTTTAATTGAAAATAGCCAATCTAAATGGATACGGCCTATATCTTTCCATAGGCTATAAAATAGAGAACCTCATCTGCTTCACATGTGCAGCCTCTCTGTATGCAGAGCCGACTACTGCCATCTGGTGGCCAAAGAGGAGAATCTTACTGCATGTGCATTGTTTCAAGTTTCAGATTCAGGTTTTAATGTCAAATGCACAAGCATAGCTCTAACCCCAACAATGTAGTCATCAATAACAATGTAATACAACAAAATAACAAGGTAGAACAAAGACAAAAATAAGAAATACCAAGAACACAATCAAGTAAGTAGGCATACTACAGGGTCATGGTAATTGGAGCGCAAGGAACACTTCTCTTTTATTATAATGGTCCTATAGGGAGCTAATGCATTACAAAAGCATTGTGGACGAGCAAACACACAGTAGAAATATCTATCACTCACACATGTAAGTGGAGAATATATGATGCTGCAAAATACGTGTTGTTGAAGTATAGTGTAGGCTACTTCAGGCAATGTCTGGCTGCAGTACAATGTACACTTGTTAACTCCCTGCACACGCTGTAAAAGTTTCGCCCTGGATCAAATTCTTATTGTATCAATTCATGGCAGCCATGAAATAGTTAACAAGAGAATAAGAAAAGCTTTCTCAGTCTCTCTCATCTTTCACTCTGTGTTCTTTGTCTCTCACTGTCTATTTTTCTCTGTAGCTCCCTGAGACCCTGTGTGCAGTCTGTCACTTGTCTGTGTCTTTTCTCATCCTAATACATAATGCAGTGTGTGTGTGTGTGTGTGTGTGTGTGTGTGTGTGTGTGTGTGTGTGTGTGTGTGTGTGTGTGTGTCTACCCTGCACCCAGAGCAGTGAAACCATGCACGTTTCACGACAAGCCCTCACCTCTTGGATGGGGGGGGGGCATTCATTTTCTATTCAGAACAAACAATACCTTCCTTCCTCAAGGTTTTGGGATTACATTAAAACCCTAACTTTAACATAAATTAACATAAAACTTAAACATAAATTATTCAGTAATAACACTGACATCCATGGTGTTACTGATGTAAAAACAACATTAATATTAGATCTGTGTCATGCTCTTGGTCTTGAATTAGTATAATATAGATTGCGGTAGTGTGGACATTTTGGACCGCATAAGGACTTTGTGACTGAACATTGTGACAGAACTTTGAGTTTAACTCATTGGACGGATGGAAAGTCCTAGTTATCACAACATGGGCTTCTTTGGGGCGGCAGGTAGCCTAGTGGTTAGAGCGTTGGACTAGTATCAACAAAGGGGCAAGATCGAATCCCCGAGCTGACAAGATAAAAACCTGTCGTTCTGCCCCTGAACAAGGCAGTTATCCCACTGTTCCTAGGCTGTCATCGAAAATATGAATTTGTTCTTGCCTAGTTAAATAAAGGTCAACAAAAATAATAACACACAATGGCAGCAACGATATGAAGCATCAAATGATGATTAGGCGAAGCTTTACCTTCTCTCCCTTTCCACCCTTCAGTCCACGAACACCATCAGCACCCTAGTAGACAGACAGGAAACAGACCACAGTTACCAACCCAACACAAACTGTACCACCATGAGGAAGTTTCTGAACGTCACCTTGGTGAGTTCCACCACCGTACCTTGACACCACGAGGACCAGGATAACCAATAGGACCCTGGGGACCTGACTGGCCCTGGAGGAGGACAAAGACAGAGAGAACAATTTATCCATTAGTCTCTCAACACGGGACATGGCATAAACTATTTCAACTACTCTTTTTTTGTTTCATATTCAAAAAAGAACATATCAATCAATCAGCTAATCGAACGACCGATCAATCAGTCAATCAACCATATGCTACTAAAATGTAAATGTTAATTGTACTTACTAAAGCTCCCTTCTCACCAGGTGGGCCCTCTTTACCAGGATGACCCTGTAAGAGAAGAACGAACACAAATGACTTAGATACAGTACTTCAATCTCGTATGGATGCGCCCTCTAAGTTGGTAGCTCTCACTCAAGCAATGAACACCAGAGTTTGAGTTTATGCAACACACACACATCAAAAAAAGTTCTGGTTTGATTCTATGGAATAGCTCGGTGCATCAGAAAGTTCTAGAAGGCCTCAGTGTTAGTGTACGACAGCGGCCTGCCCGTCTGGTCGCGGCGGATGTGTAAACTGATGAGTGACGGAAGCTTTGACAGAGATTAGGTCTAGGCTCAGTCTTACTGTCTGACTGACTGACTGCTTACTTTACACCAGCCAGACTTTTTTACTTGCACACCTGGCACTAATTAAACACGTCGGAGTGAAGGAGGCTGTAAATCGGTCGGCTTCAGGCTGCCTCCCTCTCAGCTTCCCAGCCTCTCCCTGGTACACACTGCAGCAGATAGAGCCAGGCTAACAGACCACTGAGGGAGAGGGAGATACTAGTACAGGCCGTGAAACAAAATGCATTCTGACTTGCCTGATATTAACTCGGGAACTTTTTTTGTGTGAGGGGCGAGCCAGGTGTATAATCTGGTGTTATTCTCCATTCATTCCATGTTTTTATATATTTATGTGGAAGCTGCAGCCCTCTCTAATGTTCAAGTCAATAGAATACATCATATCACATGAAGTTGGGGGAGAGCAACCGACAGGACAATTGGTCAGTGTTGTGGCTTAACGGATGGTAGTTGTCGTGGAAGGGAGAGATGTGTGGGGCACGCTACATTTTGCTTCACTTCCTCATTTTGTGTGACAGCATATGAGATCGTTCAACCAAATCTAGTTTGCTAGCAAACTAATTATCGCGGTCATCATAAATCTCCCTTTAATGACTAAGTGTAAGTCGCTCTGGATAAGAGCATCTGCTGAATAACTCACATGTCAATGTAAATGTACAAGGTCCCTGGGGCAAGCTAATCCTACTGTATATACTACAGTGTGTGGTATCTTCCTCTACTGTATACAGATGTGTAGTGGTACTTGTGGGCTGCTATGTTAAAGCAAACGATGGCAGTCAACATTTCATTCCACCATCACAATATACATCTCGCCGAGTTATACTGCTTCTCAACGGTGTGTTGCCTGTCACAGGTACTTGTGGCTTGTCTGAGGGCAATGGACGAGTGAATAGTCTGACAGGAGGGAAGGAGTGTGAGACTCAGCGAGAGGTGTAAACAGAATGACAGAATAGCACGTACAGGAGGTCCATCTGACCCGGGTAAACCAGCCAACCCCGACCTGCCCTGAGGTCCCTGTAAACAGAGACAGAAGGAGAGAAAAACACAGCATGGGTCAAAGGTCAAAACAACACTTTATAACGACCTCCGGGACATAGTCAGTTCACCTCTGAGAAACACAACACGCATCTGAAAATAATTTGGATCTGTGACAGATCAGCTACTAGGTGCAATCTTTGACGTTTTGTGTAGACACCTGTATAAAGGGGCTTACATTCAGTGCATTGAAAACTCTTCAGTGCAGGACTATGGTAAATAAGCACACAACGTTTACATCCAACAGATCACACACTTTTAGACTTTGTGTGACCCTTTCAGGTCAATTCTGTTGACAGAGGAGTGAAGAGCAGCGCTTCAACTTACTTTTTCACCAGGCGGTCCGATGGGACCTTGAGGACCAGGAAGACCCTGCAGGACAGAAGCAGACCGACAGTTTCAGAATTTGTTGCCATTGCAGCGACACACACACACACACACACACACACACACACACACACAGGCTAGCTGGGGTCATGGAGGGGGATTGGGGACTCAGCAGAAGGTGCTAACGGACATGCAAGGGCAAGAATGGTGAGACTGTATTCATTCTTGAGCGTGTGCGTGCACGTGTGTGTGTGTGTATTTGTGCCCACGTGAGTGTGAATGTGTGTGTGTGTGTTTGTGTGTGGCAGAGAGAGTAATCTGAGGCTGTGCTGCAGCTCGGGGAGCTTGCTCCTACAGGTGTGTCTCTCTCTGCAGGCATTCCACAGACATGAATGAGATGCTTTCACAGCTTCCCTCAACCCCCCCCCCCCCCCCCCCCCCCCCCCCCCAGAAAACCCAGGAAAATATTCCAAGAAAATCTCTCTGTGTGTGCTCTCTTTACCTCCAGGGAGAGAGAGGGGGAGAGGAAGTGGGGATGGCTAGAGGAAGGGAGGAGAGGAGGGGGGAAACAGAAGAGGATAGAGGCAGAATTCAACTAATCCCAAAATGTGATGTAAATAATCATCAGAAAGCAGTATATTTCCGTAAGCTCCTGATTTAAAACCCCATTACCTTGAGAATATTATCTAACAAAAAAATCCAACCATTTTTTAGACATTACACACACATATAAAAACGAATGATTAATGTGGGTACTGAGAGTCAATAGCAACATCAACCCTTTTTATTTTTTACATTTGTATGTTTATATGCATATATTTGGTCTGTGAAGACCGTGATATTGTCTTTTAATGTCTGTGACACTATTGTCTGTAATGTCCGTGACACTATTGTATGTATGGTCTGGGATGTCTGTGATATTGAATGTGACAATGTCTGTGTTACTGTCTAGGATGTCTGGCATGTCTGGGATACTATCATGTCTGTAATGTCTGTCGTGTCTGGGATACTACCATGTCTGTAATGTCTGTCGTGTCTGGGATACTATCATGTCTGTAATGTCTGTCGTGTCTGGGATACTATCATGTCTGTAATGTCTGGGATACTATCATGTCTGTAATGTCTGTCATGTCTGGGATACTATCATGTCTGTAATGTCTGGGATATAATCATGTCTGTAATGTCTGAAATATTATCATGTCTGTAATGTCTGGGATATTATCATGTCTGTAATGTCTGGGATATAATCATGTCTGTAATGTCTGGGATACTATTATGTCTGTAATGTCTGGGATACTATCATGTCTGTAATGTCTGTAATACTATCATGTCTGTAATGTCTGGGATACTATCATGTCTGTAATGACTGGGATACTATTATGTCTGTAATGTCTGGGATACTATCATGCCTGTAATGTCTGTAATGTCTGGGATACTATCATGCCTGTAATATCTGGGATACTATCATGTCTGTAATGTCTGTAATAGCTGGGACACTAACATGTCTGTAATGTCTGTAATATCTGAGATACTATCATGTCTGTAATGTCTGTAAAATCTGGGATACTATCATGTCTGTAATGTCTGTAATGTCTGGGATACTATCATGTCTGTAATGTGTGTAATGTCTGTAATATCTGGGATACTATCATGTTTGTAATATCTGGGCTACTATCATGTCTGTAATATCTGGGATACTATCATGTCTGTAATGTCTGTAATAGCTGGGATACTAACATGTCTGTAATGTCTGTAATTTCTGAGATACTATAATGTCTGTAATGTCTGTAAAATCTGGGATACTATCATGTCTGTAATGTCTGTAATGTCTGGGATACTATCATGTCTGTAATGTGTGTAATGCCTGTAATATCTGGGATATTATCATGTCTGTAGTGTCTGTAATGGCTGGGATAATATCATGTCTGTAATGTCTGTAATGTCTGGGATATTATCATGCCTGTAATGTCTGGGATACTATCATGTCTGTAATGTCTGTAATGTCTGTAATATCTGGGATACTATCATGTCTGTAATGTCTGTAATGTCTGGGATACTATCATGTCTGTAATGTCTGGGATAATATCATGTCTGTAATGTCTGTAATGTCTGGGATACTATCATGCCTGTAATGTCTGTCATATCTGGGATATATTCATGTCTGTAATGTCTGTCATGTCTGGGATACTATCATGTCTGTAATGTCTGTAATATCTGGGAGTCTATCATGTCTGTATTGTCTGTCATGTCTGGGATACTATCATATCTGTAATGTCTGTCATGTCTGGGATACTATCATGTCTGTAATGTCTGTCATGTCTGGGATACTATCATGTCTGTAATGTCTGGGATATTATCATGTCTGTAATGTCTGGGATATAATCATGTCTGTAATGCCTGTCATGTCTGGGATACTATCATGTCTGTAATGTCTGGGATATAATCATGTCTGTAATGTCTGGGATATAATCATGTCTGTAATGTCTGGGATACTATCATGTCTGTAATGTCTGGGATATAATCATGTCTGTAATGTCTGGGATACTATTATGTCTGTAATGTCTGGGATACTATCATGTCTGTAATGTCTGGGATACTATTATGTCTGTAATGTCTGGGATACTATCATGTCTGTAATGTCTGGGATACTATCATGTCTGTAATGTCTGGGATACTGTCATGTCTGTAATGTCTGGGATACTAACATGTCTGTAATGTCTGTAATGTCTGTAATATCTGAGATACTATCATGTCTGTAATGTCTGTAATGTCTGAGATACTATCATGTCTGTAATGTCTGTAATATCTGGGATATTATCATGTCTGTAATGTCTGGGATACTATCATGTCTGTAATGTCTGTAATGTCTGGGATACTATCATGTCTGTAATGTCTGTAATGTCTGGGCTATTATCATGTCTGTAATGTCTGTAATGTCTGGGATAATATTGTGTCTGTAATGTCTGTACTGTCTGTAATATCTGGGATACTATGATGTCTGTAATGTCTGTAATGTCTGTAGTATCTGGTATACTATCATGTCTGTAATGTCTGTAATATCTGGGATACTATCATGTCTGTAATGTCTGTCATGTCTGGGATATTATCATGTCTGTAATGTATGGGATATTATCATGTCTGTAATGTCTGTAATATCTGGGATACTATCATGTCTGTAACGCCTGTAATGTCTGGGATACTATCATGTCTGTAATGTCTGTAATGTCTGTAATATCTGGGATACTATCATGTCTTTAATGTCTGGGATATAATCATGTCTGTAATGTCTGTAATGTCTGGGATACTATTATGTCTGTAATGTCTGGGATATTATCATGTCTGTAATGTCTGTAATGTATGGGATATTATCATGTCTGTAATATCTGGGATATTATCGTGTCTGTAATGTCTGTAATATCTGGGATACTATCATGTCTGTAATGTCTGTAATGTCTGGGATATTATCATGTCTGTAATGTCTGTAATGTCTGGGATATTACCATGTCTGTAATGTCTGGGATATTATCCTGTCTGTAATGTCTTTAATGTCTGGGATATTATCATGTCTGTAATGTCTGGGATATTATCATGTCTGTAATGTCTGTAATGTCTGGGATATTATCCTGTCTGTAATGTCTTTAATGTCTGGGATATTATCATGTCTGTAATGTCTGGGATATTATCATGTCTGTAATGTCTGCAATGTCTGGGATATTATCATGTCTATAATGTCTGGGATATTATCATGTCTGTAATGTCTGGGATATTATCATGTCTGTAATGTCTTTAATGTCTGGGATATTATCATGTCTGTAATGTCTGGGATACTATCATGTCTGTAATGTCTGTAATGTCTGGGATATTATCATGTCTGTAATGTCTGTAATGTCTGGGATATTATCATGTCTGTAATGTCTGGGATATTATCATGTCTGTAATGTCTGAGATATTATCATGTCTGTAATGTCTGTAATGTCTGGGATATTATCATGTCTGTAATGTCTGTAATGTCTGGGATATTATCATGTCTGTAATGTCTGTAATGTCTGGGATACTATCATGTCTGTAATGTCTGTCATGTCTGGGATACTATCATGTCTGTAATGTCTGTCATGTCTGGGATACTATCATGTCTGTAATGTCTGGGATATTATCCTGTCTGTAATGTCTTTAATGTCTGGGATATTATCATGTCTGTAATGTCTGGGATATTATCATGTCTGTAATGTCTGTAATGTCTGGGATATTATCCTGTCTGTAATGTCTTTAATGTCTGGGATATTATCATGTCTGTAATGTCTGGGATATTATCATGTCTGTAATGTCTGCAATGTCTGGGATATTATCATGTCTATAATGTCTGGGATATTATCATGTCTGTAATGTCTGGGATATTATCATGTCTGTAATGTCTTTAATGTCTGGGATATTATCATGTCTGTAATGTCTGGGATACTATCATGTCTGTAATGTCTGTAATGTCTGGGATATTATCATGTCTGTAATGTCTGTAATGTCTGGGATATTATCATGTCTGTAATGTCTGGGATATTATCATGTCTGTAATGTCTGAGATATTATCATGTCTGTAATGTCTGTAATGTCTGGGATATTATCATGTCTGTAATGTCTGTAATGTCTGGGATATTATCATGTCTGTAATGTCTGTAATGTCTGGGATACTATCATGTCTGTAATGTCTGTCATGTCTGGGATACTATCATGTCTGTAATGTCTGTCATGTCTGGGATACTATCATGTCTGTAATGTCTGGGATACTATCATGTCTGTAATGTCTGGGATATTATCATGTCTGTAATGTCTGGGATATTATCATGTCTGTAATGTCTGTAATGTCTGGGATATTATCATGTCTGTAATGTCTGTAATGTCTGGGATATTATCATGTCTGTAATGTCTGTAATGTCTGGGATATTATCATGTCTGTAATGTCTGTAATGTCTGTAATGTCTGCCAAATCTGGGATACTCACTTGTGTCCCTGGGATCCCCTGCTGACCCGGAGGTCCTGGCTCTCCTTGAGGTCCCTAAACAAAGACAGACAGATACGATCAATCTAACATGACAATGAGCTAAGAGCAGAGCAGGGCACAGCAGTCCTTATGTGAAGGAACCGGTGCCCATGCACATTGACTCTGTATCTGTACACCTTGTATATGGCCTCGCCATATACTGTTATTTTACTGCTGCTCTTAAATTATTTGTTCCTTTTATTTTTATTTCTTGCTTCTACATTTTTTATTTAACACTTAAGGTCTACCTACACCTGTTGTATTCGGTGCGTGTGACAAAAAACAATTTGATTTGAAGTATATTTGTATATTTTACTAAGAAGATGGAGACGTTTGAGGAGATATTTGAGGGTCTACTCTCAATACGTTTGGGACCGAAGAAAAATCAATCAATCAATCAAATTGATTTATAAAGCCCGGTTTACATCAGCCGAAGCCACAAAGTGCATCTGGTTTAAATAGTAGAGACATAGTTGAACTGTTGTATACACTGATTTCTGGACCAAACAAACAACTAACGTGCAGTCGATTACTACTCTGAACTGTAGGATTGCTGTTGTTGAAGTACCTTTCCCAAATCCTAGCATTAGCCATTAGAAGGTTAGCTTGCAAAACTGACCTAGATCAGTGCTTAGGGGCAATATCACCCTACTCCGATGTGCCTCAGGGAGAGGCCCCAGCGGGCAGTCATTTGGAAGGTTAAAATAGCGTTAGAACCTAGCCCAAACAACCTATCTAAACACTGACACACTGTAGTAGACTACACTCCTCTCTGGTGACAAATAACGTATTGGTCAGGCTTATACAAACACTATATAAACCACTTCTGGTTCCATCAGAGTGGGTGTTTTAGTTTAGCATCTGTGTGAGATAACGTTATGAGTGTTCATACCATGTTTCCTTTGGGACCGTGTGGCCCGTCCACTCCAGCTACACCCTGTGGGAACACAAACATTCAGATGAGTAGGAACTTCTTATTCAGTGTTGTGACATATAGGAGGTACCACAGTGATAACTCTATCATAGGAAAGTATGTGTTAAGTACTACTTACAGGCTGTCCAGTGGGACCGGGTGGACCGCGGGGCCCAAGCAGACCTCTAGGACCCTAGAGACAGAGAGAGAGAGAGAGAGAGAGAGAGAGAGAGAGAGAGAGAGAGAGAGAGAGAAAAGAAAAGAGTTTCAGGATCACACAAAGATGGTGGAATAAATGAAAATAGTTCACTCAAGCCATTTACCCTTGTAAAAAATATTCAATGTTCCTGTCTGGGGGCATTCCCTCTTTCACCTGAGCCTGCTTTCCCCCGTGAGCTCACAGTTCCTTCATTATACTGTATCTGGAATGCTCCAGTGAGATAGAGAACCGCTGCCTATGGTCTACCTATTGTCCCTTCTCCACTTGCCTCACTAGTTCCACCCCGCCTAGACCAGATAACATTTGCGTTTGAGACGTCTCAGTCTGGGGCACCCAATAAGTAGACCAGAGCCCCCTCATCAGAAAAAATGAGGGGGTGGGATGTCTCGCTTTCTCTACTGTCTCTGGGTCACAGAAAACAATGTTTAAGTCATCTGTGGAACAAATGCCCCATTAAGAAAACACTGCACCCTAACGGACTAATATGATTCATACATGAAATAACTGATACAGAAGTAGTCGAGCTGTCAACCAGAGGAGATAGTAGGTCATAACAGGGTGGTTGAATACTTGTATTACTCCAATACCGTTGTTACACTGTAGGGTCCTATTTATCAAACCTAATAGCAATTCAGTGGACGCTTTCTTACACTCTCTCCAGCCAATCCCCTTGGCCCGATCTCTCCATCCTCGCCCTGCACAGAGAGGAAAAACAGTTTGTTTACATAGTAAGGACGGAGGGATGTAAATGAAGAAGAGGAGTGGGAGGATGATGAAGGGGGAGAGGATACTCACTCTCTGTCCATCCTCTCCAGGGGCTCCAGGTGGTCCCAGTGGTCCTGTCTCCCCCTATGGGAGAGAGGGGGGTATAGAGTGGGAGAAAGAGAGAGAGAGAGAGAGAGAGAGAGAGAGAGAGAGAGAGAGAGAGAGAGATGTGTGCTATTATTATTATTAAAGAGGATTGGGCCAGGCCAGCTGTAGACTTGAAGCCGCTCACAACCTCTTATTTACTTCAGACTGGCTGGCTGTGCTGGCTGGCTGGCTGGCTGACTGGCTGACTGGCTGACTGGCTGACTGACTCTGTTGTTACCTTGATGTTACCCAGGCCAGGATTAGGAACCGCACGCCCAGGCTGGAAATATCTGAGGCCTCCTAATATCTGTCTTTGTCTCTGTCCCTTCTCTCTGTTTCTCTACCTCTCTGCAGCCCAAGCTCCTATTTAGCCTGGTGGGGGACTTGTGTGGCTTGCCTCTTCTAAGTGCCCTTCAAGCAGACAGTACAGAACAGGACTGGCACTGGGAGTTCTGTATATGCACGTGTATCATTGTAGCATGACCGAGATCTTCAACATGCTGCCTGGCTATGTGTCTGGTGAGTAACTCTATGGAAGAGATCGATATAAGAGGATCAATGTGTCCAAGCTATTGGTCCGACTAAAGTCTAAATAATGCTAACTTTATTTAGTGATTTTTAAATGACCACTTCAAAGCCATTCAGATTAGCTCTACAATAATACAATAAATATATATCATTCAGCATTTCATTTCCTGAATGAAGGACTTAGCTGATTGTACAATATCGCACACACAAAAACTCAAGACAGATTATTCAGTAGTAACACCCACAAGCTAACGTCGCCAAAAATGTCAAAGACGTTTTATAACTTCCAAAAAACCCTGGTATTTCCAAAATCCCCTGTTCAGAGTCTAATAGCGTTGGCATTTTGTTTTAAGCCAATTTGGTTTTATCAAATAGGGCAACAGTGTTTTTACCCATAAGCCTATAAACGTCCAAGGCCATTTGTTTCTCAGACCAACACTAGTCTATTGTTCAATGATAGTCAATCAGTATGTATCCCCTTGATCACCTGCTGTACTAAATCTCACTGTAATTTACCTCAGATCCTCTGGAATGAGTGATAATACTAGACGTAAAAGACCCGTGTTTTTGGAACATACTGTGTCGTTGGCCATACCACGACCCATATTCTCTCTCTTTCACTATTTGTTCAAGCGGGTGGACGGACGGGTTGAAGAGCGAAGGTGACTTCAAATCAGACCCTCAATCGAAGTGAACCAGTAAAGGTACTGAAAGTCATGTTTTGTAGAGGGAGAGAACAGGGAGATCCTGATCATTTGATGTCTGCTTCATGGGTCATTTCCCTGAGATAGTATGCAGGCTCTCAACTGCCTAAGGTACAGATGTAGGATCTTCATTTAAAGCCAGTTTGCTACAGCAGGAAAAATACATTTTCATTGTTATGTGGATTATAATTCATGGACATTTTTGTAGGGGGTGATACATTTTTTCGGAAAATGTCAAACTTCAAAAGCCTTTTTAAACCTCAAATACAGTTTTAGTTGTCTTGTACCAGGGTGATCAAATCAAGATCCTACATCTGTATTCCCATTAAGGAAGAGGTGAACATGCAGGAGCTTGTGACTTTGTGGTGACGTTACTATACTCACCCTGTGTCCCTTCTCACCAGGCAGACCGGGAAGGCCATCAAAGCCTCTGTCACCCTGTGGAGAAACAATGTGACAATGACCACCGAGTCCAAAGACGACACAGACATCATCCTGCATAGGTTTACAACACAATATTGTGATCAAAACAGAGCAGTCACACTTGACAGAGACAAGTGACTAGGGAAAAGTGACTAGTAGACAGAGGTCCTCGTGTACCTTAGAGCCTGACTCTCCAGGCATTCCTCGGGCCCCATCGGCTCCGCCACGACCCTACAAGAGAGAGAGAGAGAGAGAAAGAGATAGGCTGAACATGGTAGCATCAAGACCAATCAGGCCATGACATCTACCTGGAAATACAGCTACAGACAATTATGTGTCCACTGCCAGGTTGTCTTTTTTGGTCATTCTAACTGGATTTTAGCACATATCAGACATCTGTTTTTGATTCATTAGGATAAACCTCTCAGATCTCACACGGCACACACACACACACACACACACACACACACACACACACACACACACACACACACACACACAAGCGCTAGATGAGGGTCACTCAGTTCACTTACCCTCTTGCCAGATTTGCCTATTTGTCCTGCAGACCCTTGGACTCCCCTGGGGCCCTGTGAATAACAAGTGATGTAGTGAGGTATTGGTAAATGTAGTGAGGTACTGACAACTGTAGTGAGGTACTGGTAACTGTAGTGAGGTACTGGTAACTGTAGTGAGGTATTGGTAAATGTAGAGAGGTACTGGTAACTGTAGTGAGGTATTGGTAAATGTAGAGAGGTACTGGTAACTGTAGTGAGGTACTGGTAACTGTAGTGAGGTATTGGTAACTGTAGTGAGGTACTGGTAACTGTAGTGAGGTATTGGTAACTGTAGTGAGGTACTGGTAACTGGGGTGAGGTAATGGTAACTCTAGTGAGGTTTGGGTAACTGTAGTGAGGTTTGGGTAGCTGTAGTGAGGTATCGGTAACTGATGTGAGGTATAGGTAATTGTAAAGAGGTATTGGTAACTGTGGTGAGGTATGGGTAACTGTATTGAGGTATTGGTAACTGTAGTGAGGTATGGGTAACTGTAGTGAGGTATTAGTAACTGTAGTGAGGTATGGGTAACTGTAGTGAGGTATGGGTAACTGTAGTGAGGCATGGGTAACTTTAGTGAGGTACTGGTAACTGTAGTGAGGTATGGGTAACTGTAGTGAGGTATGGGTAACTGTAGTGAGGTACTGGTAACTGTAGTGAGGTATGGGTAACTGTAGTGAGGTATAGGTAACTGTAGTGAGGTATTGGTAAATGTAGAGAGGTACTGGTAACTGTAGTGAGGTATTGGTAAATGTAGAGAGGTACTGGTAACTGTAGTGAGGTACTGGTAACTGTAGTGAGGTACTGGTAACTGTAGTGAGGTATGGGTAACTGTAGTGAGGTATGGGTAACTGTAGTGAGGTATTGGTAAATGTAGAGAGGTACTGGTAACTGTAGTGAGGTACTGGTAACTGTAGTGAGGTATTGGTAAATGTAGAGAGGTACTGGTAACTGTAGTGAGGTACTGGTAACTGTAGTGAGGTACTGGTAACTGTAGTGAGGTACTGGTAACTGTAGTGAGGTATGGGTAACTGTAGTGAGGTATGGGTAACTGTAGTGAGGTATGGGTAACTGTAGTGAGGTATAGGTAACTGTAGTGAGGTATGGGTAGTCTACAGGTATATGTTTATCCTCTCACCTGAGGACCAGGATCTCCACTGTCACCTTTAAGTCCAGCAGAACCAGGAACACCCTGAGATAGAGATGGACCAGTGAGAAACATGGACACAAACCTTAAGTCAGTCTTATGGCTTGATCATAACTCCACACAGCCAGTAAGGTGAATATGTGTTTCACACAAGGAAACAGCAGATGGCGACATTTAGCTGTTAGTTGATGCCTCTTGTGTTGTTTGAACAGATTCATTGACATGTATTGAAGAAAAAAAGAAAAGTTTATCAAAACAATGTTACAAAACCATTGTATAGAATTATATTCCAGGCAAAGTAATAACTCTTCATCTTCATCTGTTTTTAAAAGGATTTAGATAGGATGACTAAATGTGTGAGTATCTTAAATCAGGTTACATCTTGAACATCTCCATGTGTCAGCTATCTAGTCAGCACCAAACATGTATTATTCAACAGAGATGAATGTGTATGACAAAAAAAATATATATAGAATATATGTGAATTTCCTTTTGGGGAAATTGAGTATTTTTGGGGCATATACTTAAGTCTAAAATGGTGGGGTTCTATTGCAGGGCTAGGTAGAACTTTTGAAGCACCTTACCGGTCTCCACGACTGAAACATTCCCAACTAGTGATTTAATAATTACAGCCAAGTTTTAAGAACTATTATGAACTTTGTGGTTTTAAAGGGGAAAACCTAAGGTAGACCTATCAAATGAACACAAAGGGAAATGCACTAGAATTATAAAAAGAAGCTTCAACCCTCTAATCTGGTTCATGTTTCATCTCCACTCAGGGACCTATATAGCTGGTTAATAGCTCATAGGAAGGATGAAAAATAGCGGTGAATTGTAACATAATACTTGGTAGGTTTCTGACAGGGCAGTCGATGACCTGTGTTCACCATTCCTTACATGAGGTGGAAAGACTTAGCAAGAGGGACGTGTTTGGCTGTGTGTGTTATGACGGGTGGAAGAACTGAAAATTACCACTGGACCGGATCTTCCTGTGAGACCCATTGGACCTGAGGGACCTCTCATGGCGAGCTGTGGGGTAGATGGCGGGAGGGTGGAGGGGGGTGGAGAAGGGAAGGGATGACAAATCACCAGTCAGAACGAGACACCCTATATATGCCACAGCGCCCCACAGACATCCTAACAACCTAACTCAAACACTCTCTTATAGCCCACTACTACTCTTCCTCTGTGGTGTCATAGGTTTACCGTAAGTGAAACATGATGACGCAATGGCCTACACTTGTACAAGACCCAATCCTTTCTTTCTCTCTCTCTCTTTCCTCAGTCACCTGTTGGTCTGTTGGGATGGCCCACCCGTGGGTCATGAACTCCTGTAGTATTTTTAAATGCCTCCTGCATCTGTCCAAACAGGCTGTGGTCCTGCCTGTGGCCTGCTCAGCACCTCTCTCAGGGCCCCCCACCACTCCACTCCCCCCTTACCATGAACCACAGCTGTGAGAAGACACACACTTATAACGAGCAAGATAGCTGAAATGCCAATGAGGTTCTCTTTTTAATAAAAAAATATTTTAATTTCAAGAGAGATAGCTGCGCCAGTTTTACCCCCTCAAAGGCTACACTGGAGCCGCTTGGCCTCCTTTGGCCCACTTCAGCCCTGGTGTACTGTTAGGCCTGCTTTGGCCACCTGCTGCAGCCATGGCATTCGGCCCTCTTTGGCCAATTACGGCCCTGGTGTACTCACTCTAGCCTGGGAGAGGATGGCCTGGGCTTGGGCCTCCTGAGCAGACACCACGGGTCCCTTCTCTCCGTCCCCTCCAAAACGGAACTGTCACACAGAGAAACACAGGCCTTACAAAAAACTAATCACAATCATGCTGCGTGTGAACAACGAACATCTAAATCTCAATCAAGGATATGGACCAAGAAAGACAACATATGGATGGATCATGATCAATGATCACGCGAGACAATCAATCAATTCATTTATTTTTGACCTTTTTACATCAGCAGTTGTCGTAAAGTGCTTTACAGTTGCCAATACATTTAAATACTGGTAGATATTAGTGTTTGTTGGATTGTATGTCAGGTCTGGTACTTACTGGCAGCATCAGCATGGTACCAGGAGGACCTGGTAAACCGTCGGCTCCTGCCAGACCAGCCCGCCCTGCGGGACCCTTGGAAAAGGAGTCACAGAGAGGAGGTGATAAATCTGAATGAACAACCATCAGGATGGAAAGATGCCATGCTAGAACATGCCCAGAGAGAGGGGGGGGGGGGGAGAGGGGGAGAGAGAAGGGAGAGAGAGAGGGAAAGAGAGGGAAAGAGAGGGAAAGGGAGGGAGGGAGGGAGGGAGGGAGGGAGGGAGGGAGGGAGGGAGGGAGGGAGGGAGGGAGGGAGGGAGGGAGGGGCAGAGAAACATACACCCTATGTTCACCACTCAAAGGGAAAATAAGAACATCCTCATCATTCTCATCCATCCATCATTACAACAACAGAAAGATAAGGAGAGGAGAGGAGAATAGCCTCACTACCAGGTGGCTGGAAGTGACTGTACTCAGCTGGAATATCTAGGAATGTACTGTAATAACTACTTTACCATATGTACTTGAGTAAAGTATCAGAGCAGAGGACTCTACAGCAGCCCAGGTGATTATCCTGTCCTTTCGGCCTGACCCATTTCCTTCACTTACACTGACCACAGAGTGGTGTCACGTTGGGTGGAAGGACATTTGCAGCTGGACAAAGAAGTACTAATTTATGGTACACATGGCAAGTGTGTACTTAGTCTAGTTATGTGAGGTGTTTTAGGGAGGTTGGTTAGAGGTGTATGGTATTACGCCCTGCTCAGGGGCAGAGTAGAACATAATCTGAATACGAATCCTCTTTGGTTCAGGAATTGTGATTATTAGGCAAAATGAGTACGCATCAATATGAAATGATCATGTTGAGCTGTAAATATAACTATACACACACATAGGGATAGGCCAACACAAACACACACAGTAAATGGCAGAGGTGTGTTTGCCCAGGGACGGTTGGCATCATTAGCATGCCTCTCCATTCCCTCCTCACACAACCAGAATAACCTGGCCTCTCTGTGAGCCATGGCTCTGTCCTCTCTCCAAAACCAATAGCCACTTGCGTGCCTGGCTGTGTGTCTGTGTGTGTGTGTGTGTGTGTGTGTGTGTGTGTGTGTGTGTGTGTGTGTGTGTGTGTGTGTGTGTGTGTGTGTGTGTGTGTGTGTGCGTGCATGTGTGCGTGCGTGTGCGCGTGCGTGTGTGTGTGTGTGTGTGTGTGATCGATTGTAGCCATTCCAAGAAAATTTTTTTTTTTTAATTTGATGATTTTATGTTAATTTTATACTATTGCCAGTACTAATAATATTAGTATAATAGTATAATATATTCAATAATATTAAATGAAACACAAATTATTCTATTGAAACATATTTTGTAATTACTGAAATATATTCTCTAATTCTCTAATTCATGAATGTGTTCATTCGTTCATTCTTCCATTCATAGAGCAAACTGACATACTGCCACCTAGTGAGTTAGAGAACATGTATTACACTGTTCCACGGTCGATTACAATGTTCACTAATAGCTGGTCTGAGCATGTAACTTTATCTTACTATTCCAAATCATCTGGTTCTGTAGGAATTGAGGAAATCAAAGTGTTCAAAAGTGACCTTAACCAAGTGCCTTAACCGTCAGTCTGTGGTGTGTTAAGAAAGGAAGCCATTTCTAAGTATTCTGCCACAGCTTAATGCTGATTACGAGTGTCTGTCTATAACAGGCTATAACACTCATTAAAGCATCTCAGAGTAGAAGTACTGATCTATGACCAGGTCCCCCTTGTCCATGTAATCATATTCATTAGGATCTAAAAGGCAAAGCTGATTCTAGATCAGCAATCCTACTCTGATATCATTTATACAGGCCCTGAAAACACAATATGATGACTTTATACATGGAATCGGCTGTACTGTTGGAGCTAATGAAAACAAGACTTTAACCATCTGTGGGTTTCCCCTCCTCTCCACCCTACAGTCATCCTTTCATCTCTCTCTGTCTCCCTAGTTCTCCATCCAGCTGCACATGCCTTCTCTCTTCTCCCTTGCTATTTCATCCCCCGCTCTCTCTCCCTCTCTCTCCCTCTCTCTAATTTAATGTTTTTCAACTGTCTCTTCAGTCTCTGTTAATGTGTGTATATATTCTACAGTAATTTCACTGTAGACCGTTTGTAGTCATTGTCAAACATAAAAACTACAACCACTAGATGACTTAAACTGCCCTCAGATGGAGACCGTCCTATGTGACGGGACCACACAGATTGACCATGACAAGACAAGGGAAACAAACCTCCCTTGTAAAACTACTGTGTTGCTTCCTGACTGAGCCACAGGAAGCAACACAGTTGACGACAGACCTGACATGGGAATTCCCCACTTCACTCCTCCATCTTTCTTCCTCTCCATCTCTCCCTCTGCACTTTCTTTCTCCCAGAGGTAGCATAAACACACACATTCACACATGCTTACAGAGAGAGAGCGCGAGAGTGAGAATTAAAAAGAGAGCGAGAGAGAGGGAGGGATAGAAAGAAAGAAATAGAGCCAGAGTGTGTGAAATATATATATATATATATATATATATATATAGAGAGAGAGAGAGAGAGAGAGAGAATAAGAGAGATAATAAGAGAGAGAGAATAAGAGAGAGAGAGAATAGGAGAGAGAGAGAGAGAATAAGGGAGGGAGAGAGAGAGAGAGAGAGAGAGAGAGAGAGAGAGAGAGATTAAGATAAAACGAGGAGTATACAGGAACAGAGTCTCACCCTGTCACCAGGATCTCCAGCAACACCAGGGGGTCCATGCAGACCTGAGGGGCCTGGTAGACCCTACAGAAACACAACCCAGTCAAAACAAGGCACGGCAATGTTGTTACATAAGCCCGAATCCTGAATTGAGATAGATCCCTATACATTGAGGCTGACTCACAAATCATGTACAGTGTGCTACTTAATAGAACATTTTCATTGAGGTTTGAGTAAAGATCTGTCCCATTCTTTTGACATCCTAAATGACACCATAGTTCACTACATTAAACCAGAGCCCTATGGCCCTGGTCAAAAGTAGTACACTATAAAGGGAACAGGGGGTCATTAAGGACGTTCCCATAGCCTTAGGATGAATAGATAGATATGTGTTACTCACAGCTGGGCCTGCAGGTCCAGGAGGTCCTTCAATCAGCATGCCCTAAAAGTGATGGACAGACAACATGAATTAATAAACGGGACAGCAAGGAGAAACACAAACATGGGGCAGCAATTACCACAGCACTTACACAGCACTACACAGCACTACACAGCATGGAGGAGCACATTCATTAATAACCAAACAGTTATTTCAACTTCCTGTATGACACAATTTGTTTGGGTACACGTATTCCCTCAACACCGGCAGTGTTGTGTTTAGGGTCTTACAGGTTCGATCACAGCGGGTTCGCCCTTCTCTCCTTTCTCCCCACCACCAGCCACCTGTGAAGATAGGGAGGACACCTGTATGAGCTTCTTCATATGGAGCTACAGTCACTGGATCAATGACAAGCGGGGTTGGGCGGAATGATGGGGTGCGAAGAATGAAAGAGGCAATTCCACGAGCAAAGAACATGATCTTATCGACATGCGGGGTATAGGAATATGATATTTGTTACTAGAGTATAATGCTAAGGACAAAAGTGTAACAATCGTGTCAATCCAGTATCATATTCTTATATGGACACACCAGATTTAATAGAGTGATGTGTGATGAGCTAGTCAACAACTACAGTAATGAAGGAATGAAGAGCAGAGAGAGAGAAAGACAGAAGCAGGTAGAACATGTTAGTCTCAATGAAGAAGGATGGATCAACATGCGTGAAATGGAAAGCAGTGTCATTGCATTCATATGGATCACATGGGACCGTGTGTTAGGATGACTGGAGGAAACATACAGGGAATCAACACCAATGACTTGGTTTTAATATATAACATGAGTGACAAGGCAAGTATACTGAGTAGAAGTCTCCTGCCATGAGAGATTCGGCCTGACGGTCTCAGACACTAACGGCCATTGGCTCTATGATTTCCTGTCTCGAAGACATTAAAACAGACATAACTCAAAATGGAAATGTGGAGAGGAAGTGGTAGAATTCACTGTCTTGTGGTTATTTACTTCTGTGGTAGGTAGTTTGTGCGGTGTGTGTGTGTGTGTGTGTGTGTGTGTGTGTGTGTGTGTGTGTGTGTGTGTGTGTGTGTGTGTGTGTGTGTGTGTGTGTGTGTGTGTGTGTGTGTGTGTGTGTGTGTGTGTGTAGTTGGTAATTGCTGTTCCCTCAGACCTAGGCTCTGTTGAAGTTAAGTCGAAGGCAAGCTGCTACCTAAAAGTGTCATGCACTTTCCTTCTCCCTATCGGACCAACCTCTAAAATGTCTAGCCCATCCAGACAGTGGGACAGCGCAGGCAGACAAACGCATTCACAGACTGGGAAGGAAGGTGAGGTGTATGATTCAAACTAACACAGCCTCCACACACACAAACAGCATGACAATGACAGACAAACTCCCCATGCCAAGACAAACTAGAGCCACAATGCTTCTGAAGGGAGAGAGTTGTGATTTCCATAACCACAGCCCATAGGCCGGGTTGGGGCCCCACGGCGCACACCCCTGGTTCATGCACACACCCCTCAGTCGGGGGGCAAGGGGTGCCATACTTACTGCAGTCTGGGTGAATTCCTCCGTTTCCGCGGGAACCCCCAGCCCCACCTCTTCTTCAACAGTATCCATGTGGTTGGGTAGCTCAGCGGCCACATTTCCATACTCATCATACACCCCATACTCATACTGCTTATTGTCCAACACGCCCCCTAGGTCATACTCCTTAAAGTCATACTCGTCCACTCCGGGGTCCACACTGTCCAGGCCAGCCTCGGGGGCACCGGTGGGCTCCTGACTCAGTGGGGCGGCTCCAGTGACAACATAGTCACCAGCAACAATCTCCTCCTCGACAGCCTTTTGTTACCCAAGCAGCGGAGCGTTGAGGGGATGAGGGAGGTGGAGGGGTGAGCAACGGAGGGAACAGGGTTGTTAGTCAAGCAGTCATAGGTAGGTAGAGGAGACTACTGTCTATGTAAAGCCTTAGCAGGTCAAAATGAAACGAGCAGGGTGATCCATGGAGAAGGCTATGGTAATGTGGTAACACCTTATTTAAGTCCCATTTACCCTTGTGGAAATCTACAGTGCCTTGCGAAAGTATTCAGCCCCCTTGAACTTTGCGACCTTTTGCCACATTTCAGGCTTCAAACATAAAAATATAAAACTATATTTTTTGTGAAGAATCAACAACAAGTGGGACACAATCATGAAGTGGAACGACATTTCTTGGATATTTCAAACTTTTTTAACAAATCAAAAACTGAAAAATTGGGCGTGCAAAATTATTCAGCCCCTTTACTTTCAGTGCAGCAAACTCTCTCCAGAAGTTCAGTGAGGATCTCTGAATGATCCAATGTTGACCTAAATGACTAATGATGATAAATACAATCCACCTGTGTGTAATCAAGTCTCCGTATAAATGCACCTGCACTGTGATAGTCTCAGAGGTCCGTTAAAAGCGCAGAGAGCATCATGAAGAACAAGGAACACACCAGGCAGGTCCGAGATACTGTTGTGAAGAAGTTTAAAGCCGGATTTGGATACAAAAAGATTTCCCAAGCTTTAAACATCCCAAGGAGCACTGTGCAAGCGATAATATTGAAATGGAAGGAGTATCAGACCACTGCAAATCTACCAAGACCTGGCCGTCCCTCTAAAATTTCAGCTCATACAAGGAGAAGACTGATCAGAGATGAGGCCCATGATCACTCTGGATGAACTGCAGAGATCTACAGCTGAGGTGGGGGACTCTGTCCACAGGACAACAATCAGTCGTATATTGCACAAATCTGGCCTTTATGGAAGAGTGGCAAGAAGAAAGCCATTTCTTAAAGATATCCATAAAAAGTGTTGTTTAAAGTTTGCCACAAGCCACCTGGGAGACACACCAAACATGTGGAAGAAGGTGCTCTGGTCAGATGAAACCAAAATTGAACTTTTTGGCGTAAAAGCAACACAGCTCATCACCCTGAACACACCATCCCCACTGTCAAACATGGTGGTGGCAGCATCATGGTTTGGGCCTGCTTTTCTTCAGCAGTGACAGTGACATAAATGTCGTTCCACTTCATGATTGTGTCCCACTTGTTGTTGATTCTTCACAAAAAAATACAGTTTTATATCTTTATGTTTGAAGCCTGAAATGTGGCAAAAGGTCGCAAAGTTCAAGGGGGCCGAATACTTTCGCAAGGCACTGTATATGTTTTGTTGGTGAGATATTGATTTAACTTTATGATAGTGTGCAATTATTGTCTAGCCACAAAGTCATTACGTTGAGGACTAGTCTCTCACAGTGAAACAAACTGGTGTCTGTTACTCCGTAATGTTGATGCACTGTACGTGTGTCTTGCAACAGATATTATCATCGTCCAGTATTGACTTCAGGCCTAAAACAAAAAGGGACAAATAAAGTGTTACCTTGATGACTTAAAAAAAAGCATTATCAATTTAGATGATCGAATTTACATCAATCAGTCAGGTCTAAGACAGACTTTAGGTTCTTTCAGTCTTTAGGTTATTTCAGTCTTTAGGTTGTTTCAGTCTTTAGGTTATTTCAGTCTTTAGGTTATTTCGCTCTTTAGGTTGTTTTAGTCTTTAGGTTATTTCAGTCTTTAGGTTATTTCGGTCTTTAGGTTATTTCAGTCTAGGTTATTTCAGTCTTTAGGTTGCTTCAGTCTTTAGGTTATTTCAGTCTTTAGGTTGTTTCAGTCTTTAGGTTATTTCAGTCTTTAGGTTATTTCGCTCTTTAGGTTGTTTTAGTCTTTAGGTTATTTCAGTCTTTAGGTTATTTCGGTCTTTAGGTTATTTCAGTCTAGGTTATTTCAGTCTTTAGGTTGTTTCAGTCTTTAGGTTGTTTCAGTCTTTAGGTTATTTCAGTCTTTAGGTTATTTCAGCCTTTAGGTTATTTCAGTCTTTTTTGCACAAACATAATACATACCATCGGCATATCAATATATGTACAATGGTGAAAAAAGACTGAAATAGATTAAGTAAATCTGAAATGACACTACAAGCATATTTCATAAATGGTCAATCTACAATATAGCAATGTGCAAAAATGCAGAGTACATATGTGTACCAGGGATTTGATGTTCAATGCAGAGTACATATGTGTACCAGGGATTTGATGGTCAATGCAGAGTACATATGTGTACCAGGGATTTGATGGTCAATGCGGAGTACATGAGTGTACCAGGGATTTGATGTTCAATGCAGAGTACATGAGTGTACCAGGGATTTGATGTTCAATGCAGAGTACATAAGAGTACCAGGGATCTGATGTTCAATGCAGAGTACATAAGTGTACCAGGGATTTGATTATCAATGCAGAGTACATAAGAGTACCAGGGATTTGATACTACATTTACTAGATGATGTGGATAGATACCAAATGTTTATCATGTGACTGTATTATTTATGACATACTCTGCATTTGGCAAAGCTCAACAACCACTCAACAGCACTGTCATAACGAGTGATCGTTGTGGATTTCGCTAAGGAAGCCAACAAAATGGATGTCATGACACAGGTATCTGAGCTGATAATATCAGACTAAATTTAGTGAGGGAGAACCAGATTTTGGCATGTAGGGGAGAACGGGGGGAAAGGTGATCCAGTGGGCCCAGCTTACTCCATTTTACCCTATGGCCAATTTAAATGATATGCAATCAAGGGCAAGATAACCCAGTGAAATCACATCCATGTGGAACATATTGCTACTGCCGTAACACAGTGCAACAAGTATCATAATCGGCTGTGAAGATTCCTCTGCTTGGTTGATCATAGTTCTATTGGTGCGATTGGGAGAACTATTCATCAAAAGCTGCGCAGCGGGCTGGCCATCTATGGCGGAGCAGAGGTGATTGCTGTGACACCCATATCTCACTGGAGACAGAACACAAACCCCATGTTTAACTCAGCAGAAACTTGATGGCTAGAAGGAGGGGCTTGGTTCTCCACAGAGAGAAATTTGCCCTTTTATGATTGGCCATTGCATACTGTCAATCATGGGTAAGGCTGCAAATCAAATTGTTTCACCTACCTACTGTACCATCAATCTCATGCAGAAAAGTACACCACTCCTAAAAGTAAAAGGTACATTTTGTCCATGAAGTAAACACCAAATGTGACTTTGACGATTGGATTTAAGATTCTTTTGGTTTGTGATGCCTCTGAACGCAGACTGTGCTGCAGTGTATATGGAGAATCCCTTTGTTGGGCCTCTAAACTGACGACATATTGCTTCACTTACACCCTGGGGGGATTCTATTTCACAAAAGGCCTCTAGCAAAGTCTTAGAGCCACACAGACTATCTTTTCTTCTAATCAAAAACGATCATGAAATATATTCCTATCTTATTTCTCCTTTCAGCTGTGACCCAGTTCATTTCACAAATAGTTATCATTGCTTGTCATATAACTGGCAGTGTGACTATACCAGAATAATATAAATGGCCAAAATACTGTATTTGGAATACCATTATAATACCATTATAATACCATTACCATCTAATAGATCAATCTGTACTGAGGGAGGCAGATAACCGATTATTATTTCAATGTACAAAAATTATCCAGCAATTAATCAGCATCCTGTAAGATGACTGTTGATGAAGTGTAATGCACATACATACATACATACATACATACATACATACATACATACATACATATTAGATACGCATGAAACTGCAGCCTTAGCCAGAATTGAATTAAACAACAGAAAGCTACACATTACTTACATGGCAATCCACCGAGGCTACATTATAGGATGCAAAATATACCTACAGGTCAGTGGATAGTACTAAGTGGATTGAATAAAGCCATGAACGATATATTGTTATAGCTTTCTAATGCTTAATAATATCCTCTATCCGACAAAAAAACACAATGTTCAAAACAGAACAATTACATTTGAATTGTTTTGTCTTTGTCATTTCATACCAGATACTTCCTTTGGTAATACGTCTTCCTGGTTTCTTTTACTTCCCCAAAACTGCTCTTTCTTATAGTAACAAGTAAATAAAAAACTAAATATGAAATGTAAAAAGTTACCTCGTTTGGTCCACTGGTGGCAATGGGAGACTGAGTTTGAGTACCCTCTACAGTTCCGTAGTCAAGCTCACTGTCAGTATACTCAGTGTATTCTCCGTCTACATTGTTTAGCTGAAGTTGTGTCACATCGAAAAGGAAAGAAGAAGAAGAAGAAGAAGAAGAAGAAGAAGAACATAGAAGCGGGTTAAAACAGAACGAGCACAACACAAGGTGTTATTCGCTTGGGGCTTTCCAGCTGGCTACAACTCTGCTGGGTCTAGAGAGGCAGTGTAGGAGGGAGGGGGGGGGGGGGTTAGGTATAGCTTTCAGTCTAGCATCACAGATTTTCCCCAGAAAACGTCAGAGGAAAGATCTGGATGTGATCTGATGTTTCTTCACTGGTACTGTTACCCCTAATACTCTGTATCGGTGTAGTTCCGGCGCGGTAGCTTGATAGCCATGATAGCCATTCATCTGTCTCTTCTTCTTAGCGACCGCTAACTTTTTAGCTGCAGATTTTTTAGAGGCCTGGAACTTTACGGGCTTAGACTTAAGGGACTTTCGGGTCCTCTTCTTTTTCACGTAGACACTACGTTTCTTTCTCTGGAAGAAGGTTATGGTGATAGAAGAACAAGACAACACATAACAACATTGAGAAGTTGAAGAGCTGGGGTTGAAAATAAACAATGACACCAGAAATTGTGGGATATGTTTTCAACCTGAGCTACAAACTGAACATAAGACAAACATTCAAAGCTGGCATTCGCCGTGTGAGAGCAGAGGGCGGGTCTTGGAGCTATGAATACAAGTTTGATTGACACATCAAGGCATACATTAGAACAGTCAACCAGAGAGTTCGGAAAGGGAGGGCACATTAACTGACATTAAGACACCACAGGACAAATAAATGTATTTTCAGTATTTCATTTACCTGAGGGTCACTACCCGCCTCATACTCGTCTGTTGGAACATTCTCTGTCTCTCCTTCTACTTCAGAGTAATCATAGAACTGAGTGTAATCTAAGTCATCAGCAGTAGTGTACTGAAGGGGGAGAGGGAGAGATGTTAGGATTAGCATGTTAGCATTAGCATTAGCATAACAGAGAACTCCTTTTTGTCCGAAAAAATATGATATACATATAACATGTCCGTCGTGGACATATTATGAATTAAAACTGTCACAAGTTACATTCATTAGATTGCATTATTCACAAAAAAAAGATGAATAATATTGTACAATGTAATAATTAGCGTGGCATATTGTAAGTCATCAAAATATTGTCTCCAACAATATGCTGTGTAGCTTTTCTGCCAATGAAAATCCATGGCTAACGCTTGTTTACAAAGCTGATGTGTAGCTGCACAGCATGAGACAATACTTTGCTATTATAGTAATATCATTTAGGAGCGATAGCTAGCTCTTAAACAATAAAAATGCACGGCAAGGTTAGGGTTAAGCATCAGTTGGCCATTGATCTTTAAAAGGATGGCTAACGCTCCAAACATGGAAATAACCACTAAGAACTGCACATGATGGAAACCACGTGAGAGCTACAGATGTATAAACAGGTGGGGTGTGCAAAAGCTATTAAAAAGCGGAGGTGTACATCAGGGAAAGCCATGAGAACAACACCAGCTGCATGTAATATGGCAGGAGCTTTGCCGTCATAGCAGCGGTTTCAATTCCATCCTATAGCACCTACATCTGAAGCAGAGTAGATTAAAGAGTGGGACTTACTGAACGTGTAACTTCCTGATAGTTTTGATTTCCCTTTCTTTCCCTGTGGTTATATGTGGTTACAATGAGGAGCTGCACGTGTGTCTGGCATGCTCTCGTTAACAGCATCCCCAGTGAACATAATAAAACACTATCATATGACTCAGAGGAAGTGGAAAGTGGAGAAGGGATTTATTAAATTAACAGAGGCAGTAAAACTCTCTCCTCATCCTGGTAGTTATAGGTGGGAAGACTGAACATGTTCAAGTGCGTAATCAATGACGAGCTACGCATACTGACATATACATTTGGAGTAAATTGTGTACTGAATATACATTACATTTTACATTATCTGATGAAACTCATTGTTTTGATAGCATTGTATATCAAACAGTCAGAGGTTTAACTTGACTGTTTGACATGGGGTTAAAATAATTGCATCCTTCACAGATGAATCAGGGTTAGTCCCCATCCAGCTGCATAGCTGACAATGGGACTGATGAGATGTCTTCCATGGGCTCATAGAAGAGAGAGAAAATAGAGAGAGAGACAGACAGAGAGAGAGAGAGAGAGAGAGAGAGACAGAGAGAGAGGGGGGGGGGGGGGACAGAGAGAGAGAGAGGGGGGAGACAGAGAGAGAGAGAGAGGGGGGAGACAAAGAAAGAGAGAGAGAGAGGGGGGGAGACAGAGAAAGAGAGAGAGACAGAGAGAGAGAGAGAGAGAGAGAGAGCGAGAGAGAGCAAGAGAGAGAGAGAGAGAGAGAGAGAGAGAGAGAGAGCAAGAGAGAGAGAGAGAGAGAGAGAGAGAGGCCACATGGAGAATCCCGTCCAGGCGAGTCGGCAGATTTACATCCTGGCACCGCTCAGACAAGACACCAAGAGCAAGGCACTCTGAGTAAATACTGGACCCTCAAGGAGACTGGGGGGGTCATTAATATGTACTGACAGCAGACTGTTAGAGAGGTGTCCCTCCCTCTCCTGTGGTCTCCCCTATTGTTCTACTGTGGGTTTCTAAGTGTTTTTAATAGGTGTATTAATGACTCATGTATTTATCTGTGGGTAACACAGATGTCATGTTTCGCTTTACAGGACAGTGTTAAGGCACGTGGATGGCTGTGTTCTGTGTTCTGTCCCTGCGGTTTGGCTCTGGTGCTACGGTAGATCTGTGAAACGCATTAGACGAACGAGCCATAGAACTCTCCTCGCCAAAGTGGACACAGACCTCGTGGCATTTAAATCATTTCCACTGTGGTACAATTCAAAGAAAAAATACCTGTAAGGAAATTCAAGAGCAAGTACCTCAAGAGTGTTCTGAAAAGTTCATTAGGTGTTGTACTGAGATAAGACCCTCATGGCTGGAGGAGACTTCAATCCCCTCGCTCCTTCCTTTATTGAAGTTAAAGGTAAAGGAAGTAAATACTATAGAAATACGGCAATTCATTGACACATCTAATGATGCTCTAAGACGGACTAGTGAGTCTTTGTATGTCCTGTGTGTCTAGGATCTAGGATCTATGATTTGCTGCATAGGGTCCCATAAGGACCTCAAGAGCTGGCAGTGCCAGAATGGGTCCAGGTGCACTTTTACACACTGGGGACCTGAAACTGGGACCCCCATAGTGGGCCCCCCCCCCCCCGCCCATCCCATCCTGTGGCCCTCAGCATACTGACCTCGTCCTCGGGCTGCTGGGCCTGCAGGGAGTGCCCGTGGGGAGTTTCACAGTCGGGGCTGTAGTGTTCACAGTAGTCATAAGCTGCTTTAGGATCAGCCACAATCAGCAGCTGCTGGATGTCACCCTGCAGAAAGACAACGAGGAAATGAAGAAGGGTTAGGTGTGGGAAAATCCTGTTTACCTCTAACCCTTCCAGTTGATGAGAGTTAGCAGAGCAGACAAACACAGTATTTTATAGTATGTACCAGAATAACAATCAAAAACATGTCGATCTTTAGTCATTGATTTGATGAAAATTTATCCCTGTACTGTCGGAAAAAAACACGTTCACATCAGACACGTCATAGCAGGAAGTACAGAGGACAGACAGAACGTCATAACCATAACGTCAGATAACATTTCATCCCATCACCCCCCTATCGTCTGTGGCAGTGCAGTCTCAAAGTTCTCAGGCTAGCAAGGGGTAGTAAGGGAAATGGAATGTGATTCTAGCCAACTGGTTAAACAGCTTGACACATACCACAAGACACTCATCCACAGGGCACAGGAAATCGAGTTTAGACACTGGCTGGGTAAGTCAATTATTATTCTTACCACCGGGGTTTACCCAGCCAGGCAGGGAAATCAAACAAACATGTACCATCAGGAAGACAAAAGGACGAAACACCTGGAATCCATGTGTGCTGTCTGAGCAGCGGGAAGAGCAAAGGTGTGATTTAAGATGGTGCAAAGACAGACAACAGACAGACAACAGACAGACAACAGACAGAAAGCCACTGATGAAAGTGCAGTATTTACAATCTTGTGTCAGACTGTGATAAACAAAATGTCAGCAGAGACTGCAAGGTACTGTACTGTTGTGACAGGGGAAAAAGAAGAAAGAGCATTGCAGAGCTCATGAATCTGCTGCTAAACACCAATCCAACGTTTATTGGTAGAGCTAATAAGGGTTGAGGTGGGTGGGTTAGAGGGGGTAGTATACCCCTGGGTACTTGAGGGTACTCAACGTGAGTGAAACCAGATGAACCTTTTAAACTACACCAGTGCCAGGGGCCAGGGGCCAGGGCTAAATGTTCATGGCCCAACCTGGTAGCCTCATCTCTGTAGGATCTAAACCAGGTAGTTTTCACCCCCATACCACAAGCCCAGGCTGGAGAGTTAACTATAGCCATAACTATAGCCACAAGGCCACAAGTATAACCAGAGTGGTTGCTGCACTTTACACCTTGGGAGAGTCACAGCACAGTAGCGTCTCAAATGGCACTCTATTCCTTTTATAGTACAGGGCCCTGATCAAAAGTAGTGCACTCAATAGGGAATAGGGTGCCATTTGGGATGCAGCCTGTGTGGTTGTAACAGAACCCGTCATCCCTCGAAATGTCCTCAGGGAAGGTTGAGAATGTTGGGAGGATGTCTAGGTGGTGAAAACACACGCATCTTAAACAGAATAATGGAGGCTGTAAGAATAGAAAGCATAATAGCATAGAATCATCACACTGCACAGAGTGATAAAAAATACTGAAAATCCTCCATGGTTGGCGAGTTCACTCAAATCACTAGCATGTTTTCTGGCTGCCACAATGACTGACATCGTTCCAGAACTGTTTCTAGGTTCTATTCATTCCAGAACTGTCTCTAGGATCTATTCATTCCAGAACTGTTTCTAGGTTATATTCGTTCCAGAACTGTCTCTAGGATCTATTCGTTCCATAACTGTTTCTAGGTTCTATTCATTCCAGAACTGTTTCTAGGTTCTATTCGTTCCAGAACTGTCTCTAGGTTCTATTCATTTCAGAACTGTCTCTAGGTTCTATTTGTTCCAGAACTGTCTCTAGGTTCTATTCATTCCAGAACTGTCTCTAGGATCTATTCATTTCAGAACTGTCTCTAGGTTCTATTCATTCCAGAACTCTCTCTAGGATCTATTCATTCCAGAACTGTCTCTAGGTTCTATTCATTCCAGAACTGTCTCTAGGATCTATTCAAATCAAATCAAATGTATTTATATAGCCCTTCTTACATCAGCTGATATCTCAAAGCTGATATCTCAAAGTGCTGTACAGAAACACAGCCTAAAACCCCAAACAGCAAGTGATACAGGTGTAGAAGCACGAATAGGATCTATTCGTTCCAGAACTGTCTCCAGGATCTACTCATTCCAGAACTGTCTTTAGGATCTATTTGTTCCAGAACCATTTCTAGGATCTATTCATTCCAGAACTGTCTCTGGGTTCTATTCGTTCCAGAACTGTCTCTAGGATCTATTCGTTCCAGAACTGTCTCCAGGATCTATTCGTTCTAGAACTGTTTCTACATTCTATTCGTTCCAGAACTGTCTCTAGGATCTATTCATTCCAGAACTGTCTCCAGGATCTATTCGTTCTAGAACTGTTTCTACGTTCTATTCGTTCCAGAACTGTCTCTAGGATCTATTCATTCCAGAACTATTGCTAGGTTCTATTTTCTATTTGTTCCAGAACTGTCTCTAGGTTCTATTTGTTCCAGAACTGTCTCTAGGATCTATTTGTTCCAGAACTGTCTCTAGGTTCTATTCATTCCAGAACTATTGCTAGGTTCTATTTGTTCCAGAATTCTCTACCTTGTATCTGTTCCAGTAGATCTACGGTACATCTATGTTGTATCACTGATCTCCAACAGGGCCGATACAGCCAAAGCACATAAAGATCATATCTCACTCTAGTCTGCATCTTGGCTGCAGTACATCTTGGCTGCATCATCTGAATTCTTCTCAATCGATAATTGCTAACAAAGTTTTCTGCACTTATTCACACCTTTGAGGGACAGCTGGAAGGGAACTTGCAGGAGTTTAAACTCTCATGCCTGGCAGACGAGTACTGTGCCTAGAGGAAAAGAAGCTGACTGATCCTGTTACGTGCATGTCAGACAGTGTTTCTGCCACACACTATACATGGAGTAGCCGCAGAGGTTTGGCAGAGAGACAGAAGGGGAAGGCAGCAGGCTATAACTTGTTGAAAGCTAAGTGGACTGTGGACTGTGTATAGAAAGTGTGTGTGTGTGTGTTAATGTGGGCGCGCATGCGGGTATGCGTGCATGCGTGTCAACCATGTTAACAAAACAGATTTCTGAATCCATGACAGGTATTGCATAAATATCAATATGCCATCTCTCCCTCTGTGTCTCCCCCTCTATCTCTCTCTCTCTCTCTCTCTCTCTCTCTCTCTCTCTCTCTCTCTCTCTCTCTCTCTCTCTCTCTCTCTCTCTCTATCTATCTCTCTCGCTCTATCTATCTCTCTCTGTCTCCCACACTATCTCTCTCTATCTCTCTCTGTCTCCCCCTCTATCTCTCTCTATGTCCCCCCCCTCTCTCTCTCTCTCTCACACTCTCTCTCCCTCTGTGTCTCCCCCTCTATCTCTCTATATCTTTCTCTCTCTCCCTATCTCTCTCTCTCTCTGTCTCTCTCTCTCTCTGTCTCTCCCCTCCACCTCTATCTCTCTCTCTCTCTCTCTCTCTCTCTCTCTCTCTCTCTCTCTCTCTCTCTCTCTCTCTCTCTCTCTCTCTTTCTGTGTGTGACAATCCCAGGGTACAATCCATCAACAGCTCATTGTACAACTGCAGTTCCACACTACAGAACATTAAAAAACAATCTCACTGTAGACCAGGTTGGAATTTAATCAAAATCCCTTTCTCTGGCCCGTACATACTGTAAATCAAAACCAAAACAGACCACCTAATGGACCACATATCTCCAAAGCACCTACTGCCTAAACCAATGAAAATACCGTGCCAGAGCCAAAGCATATATTTTTATAAGTCACGTTTAAGTTGATCACCTGTGATCACAGGCCACCTATTTCACACAATCCTTGTGCCAATGATTCTGGAGGACTAAAGGAGGAGTGGAGGGATGGAGGGATGAGGGAGGGGTGGATAGGTGTAGCGGTGGAGTGGTAAGGGAGGGAGGGGTGGATAGGTGAAGGGGTGGAGGGGTGAGGGAGGGGTGGAGGGATGAGGTAGGGGTGGATAGGTGAAGGGGTGGTGGGATGGAGGGATGAGGGAGGGGTGGATAGGTGAGGGAGGGTTGGATAGGTGAAGGGGTGAGGAAGGGGTGGAGTGGTGAGGGAGGGTGGATAGGTGAAGGGGTGATGGGGTGAGGGGGGGGGGTGGAGGGATGAGGGAGGGGTGGATAGGTGAAGGGGTGGAGGGGTGAGGGAGGGGTGGATAGGTGAAGGGGTGAGGGAGGGGTGGAGTGGTGAGTGAGGGAGGGGTGGATAGGTGAAGGGGTGATGGGGTGAGGGAGGGGTGGCTAGGTGAAGGGGTGAGGGAGGGGTGGTGTGGTGAGGGAGGGGTGGATAGGTGAAGGGGTGAGGGAGGGGTGGAGGTGTGAAGGGGTGAAGGGGTGGAGGGGTGAGGAAGGGGTGAGTAGAACACAGGAGAGATCAAGCTGTGGTCTGAGTTAAATTGACATGCATTACCTCCTTTGTCACCCACACACGAAAAGAGAGTGGCTGAACCCTGCCTATAGTCAGCTTTCATTAGGATATGCCTGAGAGATGGTCGTCTGTACACAAACAGGGACCAGAGACGCTGAGACACCAAGTCCTGGGCCAGACTGGGGACAGACAGACACAGGAGCAGAGACGGAGACAGCCAAGGCCCAGACTGGGCCAGAGACACGGGATCAAGAAAGGACTGTATGACTTCTGTTTCTCACAGGTACAGTACAAGAGATCAGAGAACTTGCAGGGACATGAATTCAACTTTGTTGTATTTGGCACTGTCATAATACAATTTAAGTAATTAAAGTCTACAAATTATATATGTTTGGAAAGTGGGTAAGAAACATTTATCATTTTTAGACAATGAGACAAAGACAACGTGAACATGGGAATAATTAATAAGAGGTTAAGGGATTAAGGGACAGAGTGGGAGTTGAATATATGTACATGTATATATATATATAGAGAGAGAGGGGGGAGAGAATAGAGAAGAGAGAGAATGAGTGAGTGAGTGAGTGAGTGAGTGAGTGAGTGAGAGAGAGAGAGAGAGAGAGAGAGAGAGAGAGAGAGAGAGAGAGAGAGAGAGAGAGAGAGAGAGAGAATAAAGCTCTTCGAATTGAACTGAAAGAGAGAGAGATCTTTTTCAAGGGCAGAGGTTAGGATGCTAAAGAGACAGCAAAGAAGCGTACATAAACGAGACACTGAAAACTACCGTGAATTTATGAATGACAACCAGACCTACGGTGTCTCACTTTGTCTTAGTCTAAAGAACCTGCTTCCCTAAACCAATGACGTGGTTCACCATTCTTAAATAGAGACAGCCATCCAAGTTGCAACTTGACCTCATCGTGACCGCAGGGAACCATAAGATATAAATACACCATGTGTCAAGAGGTCAAAGGTAAAAGCAGGGCATTAAGCTAAAGACACCCACCATAATATCACTGAGTCTAAGGGCGTGTCGATAGTAAAGAATGTCTAACATCCAGTCTGAAACCAATCATGTTTCAAACAGTAGGCTAAATAGTGGATAACATTTCATTGCCTGTTGGGTTCTGGAAGTTAAAAGCCAACATGACATATGATAAGTAAGGCTCCCTGGTTACTAAGTGTTTAGCTCTATGCCATTGTTGTTAAAAACACAAATCCTCTCTCTCTCTCTCTCTCTCTCTCTCTCTCTCTCTCTCTCTCTCTCTCTCTCTCTCTCTGCTCTCCATCTCTCTCTCACCTTGCACTCCCTCCCTGTTTATGTGAGGTAGCTCTCTGTCATTGTTTAAAACAGACAAATCTCGCTCTCTATTTTGCGCTCTCTCTCTCTCTCTCCCTCTCTTTGTCTCTGTCACTATCTCCCTGTCTCACACTCTCTCACTCTGTCTGTCTCTGTCTGTCTCTCTCACTCTGTCTCGTTCAATCTCTCTCTCTCGTTCTCTCTCTCTCACACACTCACTCCCTCGGTCCCTCTCTGTCTCTCTCGCTCTGTGATTCTCTCTCTCTGATATTTGCATAGTGTACATGTTTAATTACAGAGTAAAGCAAGATGGGAGCAGCAACACTGCCCAGATCAAAACAAAAGGAGTTGTCATGTGACCTTTGATGTATCCTTGCCCTGGGCCTCAAAACACACACCCGACCCAGTTAACCACTACACACCCAACCACACAATTCCACCAAACACATATTCTTAACGGACCAGAGACGGGGGCACACCGGAAACGTTTGATTAAACTATCCAATTATTTAAAGGAATCGATCTAACAGTTTCAGATTGCTATATAAGGTCAACAGAAGCAGAAGATAAAGGCAGCTAGATATCAAAAACAGCTCTTGTTAGAGATACGAGGAAGGAGAGAAAGGTTTATTTTATGAGGTGTAAGTGAAGAAAGAGAAGCGAACAGACAGTTAGCTAATTCACTTCAACAGCACTTATCCTCGACGTGACTTTACCTCAGAAACACGTCCAAACTTCGGTTTTTCAGACCCTCGCCCCCTTCATCTAATCTTGTCAGTGAACTCACGTAACCTCCCCATCCCTTACAACCTCCACGTTTCTCTCACAGTCCAGGAAAAGTAACAACCAGCGGACAGAACAGTCAGTGGGCCACCTTCATACCGTCCTACAGGGACACATTAAGCGGGGAGGAATTTTGGGCTGTCAGGAACAGAGGATACAGGAGAGAGGGGAGGGGGGGGGGGGGGGTATACAGGGCTAAAGTCTGTGCCGCTGACGGGTAATGTCAGCCCGGGATGAATAGACGGTCTCATGGCGGTGGCTCAGTAGGGGGGCCGGAGAAGGAGGGAAGGAGGGAAGGAGGGGAGGAGGTGGGGAAGAAGGGAACAGGGGGGTGAGGAAGGTCTGAAGGGGCAATGAAAGGCTCTCATTCATCCACTCAGTCCTGTATGGCTAACTGAACCCTTCAGACGCCGTGAAGCAGGTATCATAGGCTAACAGCAGCATATTGTAGAGTTAAGCCGATTTACAAGGAACATTCTCAGTTCAAAGTATGAGCTAGGGACATAACGACGTGTGTGCATTTAATGTGTCATTTGCATAATAGGTTATAAATGGTCCGGTTTAAAATATTATGACTTTAGCTTTTGGTTTCTTAGTTTTCTCCCTCCTTCCACACACAGAATACTCCGGTATTTCCTCTGCACATATCCCAGAATACAACACTGTGAAGCTAGGTGACTACTACGCATAGACAACAGATAGAAGTTCTGTTCCAGACTCTGTTACCTTGGTCTTATGGGTCTCATCCTGAGCCATTCCACTGGGCAACTTCTCATCGGAACCACTATATTTCATACAGCTGCCGGCTTCTGGGCCAGCTAATACATCTCATCAAAACTGACAGGAAAAATAAAGGCAGAGGGACTTTCAATGCTGTTCATGTTGGGCTGAATGAAAGATTTCAAGCTGATACTGTAGTTATGGTCTGTTGAAAACATGAAACAAATGTAATAGTTTAGTGTGAACTGCAATGCAACTAGGATACACTCACACCACATGTAAAATGAACAGCAAATGTGTTATGACCACACTTTGCTATTACTCCATCAAAGTTAATATCAGCACCCTAAAACAGTTCATATACAAGGCGACACTATGATAATCACACAGCGAGCCACATTTCAACACACAATGCAACAACGTGACCACTGAGGCTCCCTCCACACCGCACCACACACCAAATCACCGGGGTGATGACACGGCACTATGTGAAATGGCTATCAAGAGCCAGTAGCAGCAGCCGAGTCAGCCCACAGTCAGGGTTAGGGTTAGAGCCAGCAGCAGAGTCGATCAGCCAACGGCCAGGGTTATTAGGGTTATGGTTAGAGCCAGCAGCAGAGTCGATCAGCCCACAGCCAGGGTTATTAGGGTTATGGTTAGAGCCAGCAGCAGAGTCGATCAGCCCACAGCCAGGGTTAGGCAGGGCCAGAGAATGATGAGGAGTCAATCGCCAACCACCCAGCCCCCCATAAACAAACACACTCTCTCACAGGCAAACACAGCCCTGTCCTCTGCATTCACACCACAGGGGTGACCTTTGCCCCCCACAGACACCATGTGTTTCAATCTATCTCACGTGACAATCAGCCCATTGTCAGACATTATTTACATCCTAACTCACTCTGATCCAATACCGTCCACCTCTGCCTGAACTGCAGGGACCCGGACAGAGATAACACACACATCACTAAAGGGAGACGTGATGAAGTCAGAGAAACACTAAAACATTCTAACAATAATCACCTTAACTGGCGTGAGTCAATGTCATGCCATACCGCTAAAACTTCCACAATTGAAGTTCTTTCAGGAAACATAAAGTTACGTAAACTCAACATAGTGCTCAGATTTCTCTTTTCTAGCCAAAAAAACAACAAACTAAAACATAAAACACTCCTCTTTTAACCACCAAAACCAGTTTACTACACTTTACTAAGCAACATTTCCCTCACAGCTTCAGTGCCCATTTGAAGTTCCCTCCAAATGAAAAGCACCTGCAGTAGACAACCAAACATTCCTACAGTCCAGTGCTGTGTGTTCAGTGAACCCATCACCCCTGAAGTTGCACTCTGTCAAACAGTAGGGTTAGGGTTAGATCTTTAATTGCAAGCTATAGAAGACGCTTCAATGTAGATGAGAATGTAGCCTAGTAGCCTACCAGAGGTTTAATACGAGGCTACTTACACTACATGACCAAAAGTATGTGGACACTCGTCGAACATCTCATTCCAAAATCAAGGGTATTAATATGGAGTTGTTTCCCCCTTTGATGCTATAACAGCCTCCACTCTTCTGGGAAGGCTTTCCACCAGATGTTGGAACATTGCTGCGGGGACTTGCTTCCATTCAGCTACAAGAGCATTAGTGAGGTCGGCCACTGATGTTGGGAGATCAGGTCTGGCTTGCAGTCTGCGTTCCAATTCATCCCAAAGGTGTTCGATAGAGCTGAGGTCAGGACTCTGTGCAGGTCAGTCAAGTTCTTCCACACCGATATTTACAAACCATTTCTGTATGGACCTTGCTTTGTGCACAAGGACATTGTCATACTGGAACAAGAAACGGCCTTCCCCAAACTTTTGGCACAAAGTTGTAAGTACAGAATCGTCTAGAATGTCATTATATACTGTAGTATTAAGATTTCCCTTCACTGGAACTAAGGCGTCTAGCCCAAACCATGAAAACGGCCCAAGACCATTATTCCTCCTCCACCAAACTTTACAGTTGGCAATATGCATTGGTGCAGGTAGCGTTCTCCTGGCTTCCACCAAACCCAGATTCATCAGTCAGAATGCCAAATGGTGAAGCGTGATTCATCACTTGAGAGAATGTGTTTCCACTGTTCCAGAGGTGGCGAGCTTCACATCACTCCAGCCGACGCTTCGCACTGCGCATGGTGATCTTAGGCTTGTGTGCGGCTGCTCGGCCATGGAATCCCATTGTGTGAAGCTCCCGACGAACAGTTCTTGTGCTGAAGTTGATTTCAGAGGCAGTTTGTAACTCTGTAGTGAGTGTTGCAACCAAGGACAGACCATTTTTTACGTTGCAGCTCTAACAGAGCAGAAATATGACGAACTGACTTGTTGGAAAGGTGGCATCCTATGATGGTGCCATGTTGAAAGTAACTGAGCTCTTCAGTAAGGCCAGTCTACTGCCAATGTTTATCTAAGTAGATTGCATGGCTGTGTACTCGATATTATACACCTGTCAGCAACAGGTCTGGCTGAAGTAGACAAATCCACTCATTTGAAGGGGTGTTCTTTTGTATATTTAGTTGTATGTCTAATGACTGAAGCCATAGACAGACCGCTGTTCATCTGGAACTGGCCTTTGTGTTATGATCATCATGAAGCTAAATGACATCCAATGTCTCCTTCTGCTAGTAGAAATATCTGGCTTGGTCCTTTGTAAGGTGTCTAACAGTGTTGAATGTACAGTATTCCTGAGCCCACATAAGGCAGACAGACATTGAGCAGACTGGTCTAATTACCACCACATTCCTCCAGGTTCCTCCAGGTTACATCAAAGGAGAGTAACAATAGATTGTGTACCAAAATGGAACCCTATTCCCTATATTGTGCACTTCTTTTGACCAGGGCCCGGGTGAAAAGTAGTGCACTACATAGGGAATAGGGTGCCATTTGGGACACACTCCCACACACATGGTCAAGGAGGCGAGCACTCCACGCTCCTTTTCTCACACAGCAGAGCAGCAAGAGCGGAGAGCTCGCTACACATAACAGAGGAAAGCTGTGGCTGATTAGCACAATGCGTTCTGTACAGACGCCGTTCCTCCAAAGTCATAAAGAAACAACCGTGTTTGATCATGGACACATTTTGTACTGTCAATCGTTTTAGATTAAAGCATCTGTTAATGGTTGTCGTTGTTTGATGTACTGTACAATCAAACATGATGTTTGAAATGTTTCTTGCTTTCTAAATCAATGGGCTACAAACATGAGTCATTGTTACGTTGGTTGGATTTTAAAGACACCGCATCATTTAAAACTTTCAATGCATGCTTTTTTATTTGAAGTTAAAACATGAACACCCTTGGTGCAATAATGAATGTATATCACGCAGCCTCCTGCATGCTTGTCTCTCCTTCAAGACCCTTTCAAAGAGTAATCAAGACACACACAGGCGGAGTATCTTCCTCTCTGATTTTGCAATGTGATGAAATATCAACAACAATGAACTGATTATATGATACATGGACACCAATGATTCTGTTTGTCTCCAAAGCTTGGGTCAATAAGGACAAAGACAGTTGGATGTCTCTCAAATATATCATGGCCCTGTGTACACTGCAACATACATCCATCCACATGGTCGTATTCACAAGGAATCAAATTGAAGAAAGCAGATTGAAATGGGGAGGGACTACCTGAACTTGTCTAATAAGAAACTCACATTTTTTGTTGCAAAACATTTTGTTGTGGCATGCAGTAATGAATACGACCCATGTTACACCAACCAATCAGAATGTACAGTACAGCCTTATATCCAACATCATGTGTTTACCTGAAAGACTTCCTCGTCAAGGATCCTGGTTCCGAACACAGTGATCCCGTTGGTGTTAATAGAGGCACGGTCACTCCTGAGGAGGGGTTTGGTGATCTTCTGTTTACAGTCCACGATGATGGTGACCGTCTTCTTCTCCACACTGATGGCCACACGATGCCACCTGTTAGAGGGAACAACAGAAACAAGATATGTGGTGAGAGATGTTCAGATTAGACCTCTGCAAAAACCTACCCTGACCGTAGAGCTCACCAAGTCAAACAGTGGAGTTGTTTGTAGCGTTTAGCCAGGCTAACAAAAACCTCCACAAACAGACAGACCATGGGTTGTGTCTCAAATGGAACCCTATTCCCTATATGCTGTAGTGGACTACTATTTACCAGGTTCCATAGTCTAAAGTAGTGCACTATATAGGGAAAAGGGTGCCATTTGAGACACATACAAAGGGTTAACTGGGGTGGTCACGCGTAAGCCCAACACCTCCCAAAGCCCCCTTCAGGACAGTTTGCCACCGGCAGCACTTGGGCTATTACATTCCAGCTCAGGCCATGCAGCCAGGCCAGGCAGCCAGGCCATGCAGCCAGGCCATGCAGCCAGGCCAGGCAGCCAGACCATGCAGCCAGGCCATGCAGACAGGCCAGGCAGTCTAGGCCAGGCAGCGGAGCACATTTTTGCCCCCACACTCTGGCCCTGTTTAACACGGGATTATACTCATTAAACTCCAAACTTAATCCTCCTTCTGGGTTACTCAACATGACAGACATGCTGAACATTGTGGAAAGTGTGTGTCAGGAAAGAGCAAGAGGGAGCAGAAGGTGCACAGTCAAAACATTGTCCGAAGGAGGAAGAGGATGAGGAAGAGGAGGAGATAGCAGGAGGAGGAGGAGATGAGGAGGAGGGCCGGAACTGATCAGATCCCACTGACCAAAAGCCAAGCCAAGGCGCTTCAAGAACCAGTCAGTCAGCAATACTGATCAATATGTCTGCCCTTGGATGACAACACTTTTACTGTATACCTCTCATTATGATAGCAACCCAAGCACTTAGTTAATCAGCCATTATGTACATGTTTGATTTTGGCAACAATTATAAAGAAAATCCACTTTCTCATCTGACGGTTGCTTCAGCTGATACCTTGGAAATGTTTGAATGTCTTTCCTTTGAATGACACTACAGCAATACTATCATTTAGCCACTGTTTAAGTACGCATTTACAGTATATGTCTATAACAATGCATTAACTGAAGGGGGCTGGCCGGGTAGATAGGCAGCAGTAGTTACAGCCTAGTCAGTGATTTGGAAAAGGCCTTGTGTTGGACTTCATCCAAGTCCTTAAGTGCTAAGATCCTGCACAGAGTCCATTGCTCTTCAGACAGTAGGTCACAAAACTGCTCAGTGGACAAAAGCACCCCGCAGAACTGCCACAAAATAGGGGTTACACTGTTCTGTTAGAATGGCAGCATGGTCTCTACTCTTACTCTGTGGTGTTAGAATGGCAGCATGGGCTCTACTCTTACTCTGTTCTGATAGAATGGCAGCATGGTCTCTACTTTCACTCTGTCCTGTTAGAATAGCAGCATGGTCTCTACTTTTACTCTGTTCTGTTAGAATGGCAGCATGGTCTCTACTTTTACTCAGTTCTGATAGAATGGCAGCATGGTCTCTACTTTTACGCTGTTCTGATAGAATGGCAGCATGGTCTCTACTTTTAATCTGTTCTGTTAGAATGGCAGCATGGTCTCTACTTTTAATCTGTTCTGTTAGAATGGCAGCATGGTCTCTACTCTTACTCTGTGGTGTTAGAATGGCAGCATGGTCTCTACTCTTACTCTGTGGTGTTAGAATGGCAGCATGGTCTCTACTCTTACTCTGTGGTGTTAGAATGGCAGCATGGTCTCTACTCTTACTCAGTTCTGATAGAATGGCAGCATGGTCTCTACTTTTACTCTGTTCTGTTAGAATGGCAGCATGGTCTCTACTTTTACTCTGTGCTGTTAGTATGGCAGCATGGTCTCTACTCTTACTCTGTTCTGATAGAATGGCAGCATGGTCTCTACTTTTAATCTGTTCTGTTAGAATGGCAGCATGGTCTCTACTCTTACTCTGTGGTGTTAGAATGGCAGCATGGTCTCTACTTTTACTCTGTCCTGTTAGAATGGCAGCATGGTCTCTACTTTTACTCTGTTCTGTTAGAATGGCAGCATGGTCTCTACTCTTACTCTGTTCTGATAGAATGGCAGCATGGTCTCTACTTTTACTCAGTTCTGATAGAATGGCAGCATGGTCTCTACTTATACTCTGTTCTGATAGAATGGCAGCATGGTCTCTACTTTTACTCAGTTCTGATAGAATGGCAGCATGGTCTCTACTCTTACTCTGTTCTGTTAGAATGGCAGCATGGTCTCTACTTTTACTCAGTTCTGATAGAATGGCAGCATGGTCTCTACTCTTACTCTGTTCTGTTAGAATGGCAGCATGGTCTCAACTTTTACTCTGTGGTGTTAGAATGGCAGCATGGTCTCTACTTTTACTCTGTGGTGTTAGAATGGCAGCATGGTCTCTACTCTTACACTGTTCTGATAGAATGGCAGCATGGTCTCTACTTTCACTCTGTTCTGTTAGAATGGCAGCATGGTCTCTACTCTTACTCTGTGGTGTTAGAATGGCAGCATGGTCTCTACTTTTACTCTGTGGTGTTAGAATGGCAGCATGGTCTCTACTCTTACACTGTTCTGATAGAATGGCAGCATGGTCTCTACTTTCACTCTGTTCTGTTAGAATGGCAGCATGGTCTCTACTTTTACTCTGTTCTGTTAGAATGGCAGCATGGTCTCTACTTTTACTCTGTTCTGTTAGAATGGCAGCATGGTCTCTACTTTTACTCTGTTCTGTTAGAATGGCAGCATGGTCTCTACTTTTACTCTGTTCTGTTAGAATGGCAGCATGGTCTCTACTTTTACTCTGTTCTGTTAGAATGGCAGCATGGTCTCTACTTTTACTCTGTTCTGTTAGAATGGCAGCATGGTCTCTACTTTCACTCTGTTCTGTTAGAATGGCAGCATGGTCTCTACTTTTACTCTGTTCTGTTAGAATGGCAGCATGGTCTCTACTTTCACTCTGTTCTGTTAGAATGGCAGCATAGTCTCTACTCTTACTCTGTGCTGTTAGAATGGCAGCATGGTCTCTACTCTTACTCTGTGGGGTTAGAATGGCAGCATGGTCTCTACTTTTACTCTGTTCTGTTAGAATGGCAGCATGGTCTCTACTCTTACTCTGTTCTGTCAGAATGGCAGCATGGTCTCTACTCTTACTCTGTGGTGTTAGAATGGCAGCATGGCCTCTACTCTTACTCTGTAGTGTTCGAATGGCAGCATGGTCTCTACTCTTACTCTGTTCTGGTAGAATGGCAGCATGGTTTCTACTCTTACTCTGTTCTATTAGAATGGCAGCATGGTCTCTACTCTTACTCTGTAGTGTTAGAATGCCAGCATGGTCTCTACTCTTACTCTGTGGTGTTAGAATCTCAGCATAGTCTCTACTCTTACTCTGTGGGGTTAGAATGGCAGCATGGTCTCTACTCTTACTCTGTGGTGTTAGAATGGCAGCATGGCCTCTACTCTTACTCTGTAGTGTTCGAATGGCAGCATGGTCTCTACTCTTACTCTGTTCTGGTAGAATGGCAGCATGGTCTCTACTTTTACTCTGTGCTGTTAGAATGACAGCATGGTTTCTACTCTTACTCTGTTCTGTTAGAATGGCAGCATGGTCTCTACTCTTACTCTGTTCTGTTAGAATGCCAGCATGGTCTCTACTCTTACTCTTTGGTGTTAGAATCTCAGCATAGTCTCTACTCTTACTCTGTGGGGTTAGAATGGCAGCATAGTCTCTACTCTTACTCTGTGGTGTTAGAATGGCAGCATGGTCTCTACTCTTACTCTGTTCTGTTAGGATGGCAGCATGGCCTCTACTCTTACTCTGTAGTCTTAGAATGGCAGCATGGTCTCTACTCTTACTCTGTGGTGTTAGAATGGCAGCATGGTCTCTACTCTTACTCTGTGGTGTTAGAATGGCAGCATGGTCTCTACTCTTACTCTGTGGTGTTAGACATAACATTTTACAAAAATCTAACAACAACAAAAATATTTTCTCACATGAAACTAAGGACCTTTGATGTATCTAAACATGACATTACATTTTAAGAGGAAGATCCCATTCTAATATCTATCTAGACCACAAATGTCCACTGACCGGGTTACGGCTTCTTTCAAGCCCAGGAAAACAAACTAGTCTGTAAAAAAATTAAAAAAAACATTTGGCTGCTTAGGAAAACAACACAGAGAGACATAATACAACTATTTGTTAAGATAAAAAAAACAGAGCGTTTTCTCAGCGTCTCCTCTGTTTGTTTGTTCTCCCGTGTTTCGCCACCGGCTCATGTACACTAAGCTACAGCTCTCAGGGAGAATTCCGGGATTTCCAAACCCAGAGCGGATAATCAGGCATCCACTGACGGAAACTAAGAGACTCTCTGCACGGAATCTGATTGGATGAGGTAATCCAGGAGGTTAATAATGTAAGGATAACATCCCTCCTCCAACCTCTCCTCCATTTTCCTCTCATGACTGTGGTCAGAGTTCCCATGGTAGTCACTGCCGCACCCAACTAATCCACTGTCTCTGACCCTCGTATCCCCTTGTACTTCTGTTACTACCCAGGACCCCCCTAACCCTTCATATCCCCCGTGCTGCAGCCCAGGATCTAACCCTAACCCCTGGGACAGACCATTTCAGACCTAATCCTGTGATGGGTACCTGTGGTGAGATGAGGTGAAGAAGTTTTCTGCTTCTTAGTGAATACAGAGGACATGGCAGCAAATAAGTATGATTAGGATTATCATACAGGCCGTGGCTGTACCTTGGCTTTATATATTACACGCCCCCTAACAAACATCCCAGCAGTACTAGCCACGTCAAGTTGAGCATAACTGAAAGGCATTCAAAGACCACAATATTTTGTCTTGCAGTGTTAACATAGAACCAATGATGACTAGTAAGACAAATCACATACACCAAAAAGATTGCCAAGGCACTCTGAGCATGCACCAGGTTTGAGTATGGACAGAGTCAGAGTGGAGAGACATGCACCAGGTTTGAGTATGGACAGAGTCAGAGTGGAGTGACATGCACCAGGTTTGAGTATGGACAGAGTCAGAGTTGAGAGACATGCACCAGGTTTAAGTATGGACAGAGTCAGAGTGGAGAGACATGCACCAGGTTTGAGTATGGACAGAGTGAGAGTGGAGAGACATGCACCAGGTTTGAGTATGGACAGAGTCAGAGTGGAGTGACATGCACCAGGTTTGAGTATGGACAGAGACAGAGTGGAGAGACATGCACCAGGTTTGAGTATGGACAGAGTCAGAGTGGAGAGACATGCACCAGGTTTGAGTATGGACAGAGTCAGAGTGGAGAGACATGCACCAGGTTTGAGTATGGACAGAGACAGAGTGGAGTGACATGCACCAGGTTTAAGTATGGACAGAGTCAGAGTGGAGAGACATGCACCAGGTTTGAGTATGGACAGAGTCAGAGTGGAGAGACATGCACCAGGTTTGAGTATGGACAGAGTCAGAGTGGAGTGACATGCACCAGGTTTAAGTATGGACAGAGTCAGAGTTGAGAGACATGCACCAGGTTTAAGTATGGACAGAGTCAGAGTGGAGAGACATGCACCAGGTTTGAGTATGGACAGAGTCAGAGTGGAGTGACATGCACCAGGTTTGAGTATGGACAGAGTCAGAGTTGAGAGACATGCACCAGGTTTAAGTATGGACAGAGTCAGAGTGGAGAGACATGCACCAGGTTTGAGTATGGACAGAGTGAGAGTGGAGAGACATGCACCAGGTTTGAGTATGGACAGAGTCAGAGTGGAGAGACATGCACCAGGTTTGAGTATGGACAGAGTCAGAGTGGAGAGACATGCACCAGGTTTGAGTATGGACAGAGACAGAGTGGAGAGACATGCACCAGGTTTAAGTATGGACAGAGTCAGAGTGGAGAGACATGCACCAGGTTTGAGTATGGACAGAGTCAGAGTGGAGAGACATGCACCAGGTTTGAGTATGGACAGAGTCAGAGTGGAGAGACATGCACCAGGTTTAAGTATGGACAGAGACAGAGTGGAGAGACCTGCACCAGGTTTGAGTATGGACAGAGTCAGAGTGGAGAGACATGCACCAGGTTTGAGTATGGACAGAGTCAGAGTTGAGAGACATGCACCAGGTTTGAGTATGGACAGAGTCAGAGTGGAGAGACATGTACCAGGTTTGAGTATGGACAGAGTGAGAGTGGAGAGACATGCACCAGGTTTGAGTATGGACAGAGTCAGAGTGGAGAGACATGCACCAGGTTTGAGTATGGACAGAGTCAGAGTGGAGAGACATGCACCAGGTTTGAGTATGGACAGAGACAGAGTGGAGAGACATGCACCAGGTTTAAGTATGGACAGAGTCAGAGTGGAGAGACATGCACCAGGTTTGAGTATGGACAGAGTCAGAGTGGAGAGACATGCACCAGGTTTGAGTATGGACAGAGTCAGAGTGGAGAGACATGCACCAGGTTTGAGTATGGACAGAGACAGAGTGGAGAGACCTGCACCAGGTTTGAGTATGGACAGAGTCAGAGTGGAGAGACATGCACCAATTTTGAGTATGGACAGAGTCAGAGTGGAGAGACATGCACCAGGTTTGAGTATGGACAGAGTCAGAGTGGAGAGACATGCACCAGGTTTGAGTATGGACAGAGTCAGAGTGGAGAGACATGCACCAGCTTAAATAAACTCTGTTTTCATCCCTTCCCTCTAGTCTCTGTGAGCAGTGATGGTCTCTCTTCTTCCCTACCACCCCTCCCCTCCCCTACCTCCCTCTCCCTGGTCTCTGTGAGACCAACCAGCAGCAGTAGTGGTAGATCAGGCTTGACTTACTTTCCGTCGGCCAGGTTGAGAGAGCGGAACAGGGGGTAGTCCTCAGGGGCGGGCTTGCCACTCTGGTCCTCATACAGGAAGACAGGTGAGCGTCCCACCTCCACCCCCAGCTGCTGCACGCCCTGCTCACTGTAAACAGACAGCAGGAAGGACTGGAGGCCGGCCTTGGGCCTGAGGGTGGTCAGGATGGAGAAGTCTTCAGGGAACACACCCCCTACAGAACACACAGGCTGGGTTAGAAATACAGAGATACAGTAAGACACCCCCTACACAATGGACAGAACGCAGGTTAGATCAGGCTATAAATACACAGGAACACACTATGTGACTGACTCCGTCGTAAGATCTTTATTGATTGAGACAAAAAGGAAATCAGAGGTGAGGACTTTTGGATTCAGTTACCCTTTACATTCTCACATAAATGTATACAGTTTCTTATAAATACACATTGCTTTTATGTTGTTTAGTGTAAGGTCTCATTTGTTCTAATATGACTATCCCAGGTTTACAATACTTCAAGCATCCAAATAGACATGAGCTAATTATCTACTACTTTACTCATGTACATTTCCAGGCTTGTGGACAATTCTATACGTTTCCGAGGACAATGATAATGAATATGAAAAATCCCAGGTCTTTAGAGTAACATTTTCCTTTCGGAAGAGCCAAATTGGAAGGCAACCAATGCCTGCACATTAAAATAGATTTATTGACACTTTTTTTCGTAGTTTATTAGACAAAAATGATCCATTAGCGATTTCACAAGTTTTCCCAAAGAGGAAAAAAAAACGTCATAACAATATCCTACAAAACTTTAAGAGGACATAAAGTTACTTCAACTCAACAGATCTATGAATGAGTCATAGATGTGTAAAAAAAAAAAAAAAAAAAGCATCTTACTGTCTCTCATAAAACAGCTGAAACACCTCTGGAGTATAATCAAGACTCATAATAATAGTTGATCACTTTTTACATGTCTTCCATTGAGTCCATTTTCTTCATTCCGCACGACCCTGTCCTGTAGGCACGACTGAAAGCTTGACATGTGTCTTCCCTTGTCATGTTAATCCATTCAGTGGTGTATGTTTTTGCTGATCTGTTTGTAGGAGCCTCACTACCTGACTTAATGCGTGCAACTTTACATGAGTCACAACTGTTGAAACGGTTCACTCCAGCCCTGTCGAGCCATAGAAATGTGATCAATGGTCTCTAAAACGTATTAACCCAACAGAAGCAGGCAAAGTACAGTACACCAACTCTACTGTGCCTCAGACCGCAAAAGAACGTGCATTGTGCTGTAGTTAGCCGAGCTAGTTCTCTCAGACAGATTCTCTCTCTCTCTCTCTCTGGGGTTGGTGTATTACAAACACTCTGGGGGAGAAATACAGCACTGTTGTATAATCAGATCAGGGATGGCATCCCCTGTCAAAAGCCTTGGCAGGACCAACAAAAGACACATTTAAACACCACTCCCTCCGCTCTGCACAGCCAGGATGTGGGGCAGGACAGAGAGAGACAGGGGGGATAGAGGGAACGGGTTCGTCTTACCTGGGAATAACTGCTTGGTGGGAGCACTGATTTGGGCCAGTTTTCCAACTCTGTAGGCTGTGTCCGGCTTCGACGCTCTTCGGTTTGTGCAAAATCCTGATGTTTTCCGAACTCCTTCGGGGGAATTGTGAAATTCTAATACTTTTAGCACGTCCACCGGTTCAGCTGTTGGAAAGAGAGAGCAGATGCAACATGGTATATAATCTGAGAAGAACTTCAGAGGGCACGTGAATCTAGATGGCACAGCACTCCGTTTCAACAGTAGGAATGTCAAGCAACCATAATCTATTGGACTTACATAAAATACATGTGTCACGTCATACCAAACTACTGTTTCATTCATGAACCTGGTCTGATAGCCTTCAATAGAAAGCACATTTCAATCCAACGAACCATGTGTAAGGTGACTCATCAAATAAAGTGCTACAGAATAGCTCGCTCTTTAATTAAGACACCATATCTATCTACTGAATATCCCATTCTGGTGATAAACTAATGAGGAAATAAATCAAATAATTGAACATAGACAGAAGCATTGGAGAATATGTCAGATGCAGCATAAACCACAGAAGAAATCACCCACTGGGCACATATGTCAATTCAACGTTTACTCCACGTTGGTTCAGCGTAATTTTGTTGACATTATGTGGAAAAAAACGTTGATTCAACCAGTGTGTGTCCAGTGGGCTACACACGGGTTATACCCCCCCCCCCCCAAAAAAAAAAAAACAGGAGCCCATTGTGACACATCTGTGTGATCTGCATGCCCAGCTAACACTGTACGGGACCATGTGACAGGAAGTATCTTCATCCCAAAGCAGAATGACCACTAGCAGCATAATAAACAATGCTCCCACGGCCGGCCAATCTTATAACACAACGTTGTGGCTGTAGGTATACTTTGATAAGGGTCACAGTCAAAGCCTGCACTCTGGGTTTCACATACCCTCCAATCTGATGCTCTTTACATAAAGGAACCTGTGTTTGATCCGACACCCCAGTGAGACAGACCCATGGGAAAGCTGGGGTGGTGATCATACTGTTTATCAAAACACCTTCTCAGTGTTAACATCAGCTCCGTGATAGGGCTGGGAGACTGGGAGGTAGCACGTTATTCCTAAGAGTTCAAAATTAAGTGTTGGTATAGCATATAAAACAGTAGACTGCTAAGAGAGAACAAAAAAATCTGCCTAGACTCAAAATCATGAGTGAGGAATTGAAACTGAGACTTGTTTCAGACTGTGCTATAGAATAATATACACATTACACAGGCAATACACTACCGGATTGTTAAGGGGCTTGAACCTTCATCTGTTTTTACACGGTTCAGAACCAGCCCTTGCTGTCTAAAGGCATCAGCTAGGCCTTCTGTGGCTGGTCTAAAACCACTGTTTGCTTTGGCACGCGCCAATCAGATCATTCATACGTTTCTTTAGCTACTTTATGCAAGGAGATCTTATAAAAATGTATATTTTCCTCTGGACACACTCAGGCAGACATTCCAGCTCCACCAGGGACAAGCAAACTATAATGACATGCTTCATACTGCTCAATGGAGCATATGGAGAATCCTGTCCCTGTTTTAACATGAAGCAATTTCCATTGCATAAAAAGGATGTCTTCAGTACTAACTAGATGATATATACAGTACATACAGTATATACATAAGTACTGAGCCAAAACTAGCTGTTCTAACTAAGTCCACAATGTGTTGGTTTCCCACCTCAAACTAAACGCATGACCTGCTTTTAATATATTCACTATGACTGTTATCGTGTTATATATTTCACAGCATGAGATGTTGTTTCTGCATTTATCTCATTGGTTCATCAACATCACCATTAGTGACAATCTAATCCGTTTGTTTTTAGTCGGGGTGTGAGAGTGTCAGTGCTTAATGAATGACTGACAGGTGTCAGGGAGAAGCTGCCATAGGTCATACCTGTATCTTTCCTATTCCCATGCTAAATGATTAGTGCACCCACCCATTGGAGGTTCCTATCTGGGTCTCTTGTCTCATATAGGACAGATAGCTACCGTGATTAAAACATGTGTCTCAGAATAGACTCAGGAAAAAGCTATTTCATACACCAAAAAACTACTTCTCCAAAAGGTCTAGCATTAAATTAAACAGCAACCACTCTCCTTCATCTATGCTTTGAGGCCTGGGTTGAAAAAGACAAGAAAAATAAACGATGTCTGAGAGAGTCTGCAGAGGCAGAGTACCACACACACACACACACACACACACACACACACACACACACACACACACACACACACACACACACACACATATATACACCAGCAGCACATTCCCCAGGCTGAGAACACACTCATGACCCCCTTAAATCTCTCAAAAGCAAAGGTCTGTCACATCTATTATTCTGTGTCCCAAAGGAAACCTTCTTTGTGTTGACCAGTCTGCCTGCCCATTGAACCAACCATACCCCAACTCCCCCTCCATCACACCAAGGCTATAGCCCCTATATATGACTGAATGAATCACTCACCCAGGGGGAAAGACAGAGACAAACTTAGCTACTCAAAATGGACTCAAAATGGAACAAAAAACTATAGACGAAGTTGAAAAGAATCTCAGAAGAATATAATGTTACTCTGAGAGAGAAGGTGATAGGGATATCATCTCCAAGACCACGTGGTCATTTTGTATACTGTGAAAGGTACCCAGGAAGCTACAAGGCTTTTCTAACTGAACTGAAGAGCTCTTTGTGAGTGAGTTTTATTCCAAGAGAGCACCTCTCTCTCTCTCTCTCTCTCTCTCTCAGTCAGCTCTAACTGTCTCAAGGCCTCATATCTTCCAGATGGGTGGTTATTTGGCCAGTGGGCGACCCCCTCACCCAGGTGCCAAAAAAACGTCAATACACCCGAATCCATTAAAACACCAAATGAGTGTGTGAAGTCTCTAAAACCACCCATCTGATGAGCTGGTGTGAGTTTGCTCATGGCCGCTGTGCAAATAAGGACACATATCTCCCAGTCCAAATCCCTAGGTGGCACGGGAAGGAAAGGGGCCCTACATAATCCGAAGGGGAAAAGGGCCAACTCATAGTATCCACATACAGGGGCCTCCACTGTTGCTCAGTTATTGGCTGTTCAAAAAGATCTACCAGTGGAGGCTGCTGAGGAGAGGACAGCCCATAATAATGTCTGGAACGGAGCAAATGGAATGGAATGTATTTGATACTACTGCACCTATTCCGCTCCAGCCATTACCACGACCCGTCCTCCCCAATTAAGGTGCCACCAACCTCCTGTGAGACCTACGGTGTGCTAATTGATGAGGTTGGGGGGGGGGGGAAGAAGAGCTAGGCAACATTAGCATGAAATATACATGGGTTGCAGGTTTTTATGTTACCTCACTTGACAAGTTAACACATGAATATTCATGCAGATGTATAGACAAGACAACAGTGTGTTTCTGGCAGTTCTACAAAGACTAAAACATAGTTCTGGGAACAGAGGCCAAAAAATGTGCTCTTCGGGTCTTTTCTCATCACAAAACATGCCAGATCATCAGTCAGATATGAGGAGCATGTAAGAAGGATATATTATGTTCCAGACTTTGTTGTTTTTGGGAGGTGAAATTGGCTGGTAAAAAGAGAATACCTTTTCACCTGCTGCTCCCTGAGACTCAAATAATGTATTCAGACAGAATATCTCTCCCTCTACCCCTACTCTCTCGCTCTCCCTCTCCTCTCTCGCTCTCCCTCTCTCACTCTACCCTTACTCTCTCCCTCTACCCCTCCTCTCTCGCTCTCCCTCTCTCACTCTACCCCTACACTCTCCCCTATTGGACTTCCACACTCCAGGCTCAAACAGCACCGCTTTATGCTGGTGTGTCATACCAAGGAAAATTCACTGAAAACGATCCATGTTTCAAAGTGTGTGTTTGTTCTGCTCTCTTTAACTCTTTTAATTCCACTGCATAAATATCAAAGCTGAATATCACCTTGCGGACTTCTACTGCAAAAATACCCCCAAAAGTCTAAATATATTGCCTAATTACAAGGCATGGCTTATACAGTCCAAACAACATGTAATCATGTAAAATCAAAATCACCATCATGAGGTAAAGGGGGAGTGATAATGATGAACGACATAAATAATCCCCATCAATATCCCCAACAGGCCAATGTAAATCAAACTAGTCATGGATGAGACAGTCGGCTTGAAACTACCTACAACAAATAGAACAAAAGTCCCCTTCACTTTAGACCTGATTGTCCATGTTTCCTTACCCTTCAGAGAGAGAGAGAGAGAGAGAGAGAGAGAGAGAGAGAGAGAGAGAGAGAGAGAGAGAATAAAGCCTTTTGAATTGAATTGAAAGAGAGAGATGTGTTTCTGAGGGCAGAGATCAGGGTAGAGTAGAGTAGAGTGGGTTTTGAGGGTTCTGTTTGTCTGCAGGAATGCACCAGAGAGGAGCCCATGCCCCCGGGGCTGTGAAAACGTGTCTGTACACTGCTAGCTCAGAGAAGGCACCCTTCAGAAACAGCCTAATGCTCCATAAACACCAGCAGAGAAACTCACAAAGACATAAAACACATACTGTATATACAGTAGGCTATAGGACAGAAAAATTGATGGAAGTGAATAGTAAATAGCGACTTATATGGGTTTCAACAATGACGAGTTCTGTGTAGGCCTTGTTCTGCTCTGGACGGCCATTAGCAAATGTTGAAAGACTGAATGGGGGCGACGGATATACATGAACAAATATAATACATTGACTGTTCCCAGAAGTACAATCATCAGAATGCAAGTAAGAAGAGCCATAAGAATGAAAAAGACCAATGTCATCAACGGTTTAGATTCAGTCTGAGAAATCACTCTTAATGAAATATCTACAACAGCATAACGCTATAATAAAGTGTGTGGCCTAAGTAAAAGAAAGATGCATGTATCCTAGAGAAGTAGTTTAATTATAAAGAGTTCTATGCTGTTGAAGACCTAGAGTCAGTGACTCACTCACCCCCCACTATGGGAGTAAGACTGGACTGTATGCTGCTGGCCTATATACTATTGGCCGAACCCTTTGAAGCCTCTAAAATAATAGGGAAGTGCAACGAGAACCATCATCAAATAACTGCACAGCACTTAGACTGGAAACATTCCCACCATGGAGGGAGTGCGCACCGCTCCGAGCTCAGACAACACGGCCTTGTCTCCCCAAACCAAACATGCAAGTGCAAAATTCAGGGGGAAATGTTGGCCACGAAGTTGCACAAGCCCCTCCAGTCTCTCGCTGGTCTTCAGTGCGGACTAGGGCAGTGTGGAGAAAGGGTCCTCCTTTTGGCAAGTCAGTGATGTGCTGCTTGACCACTCTGAATCTATCAGAAAGTCCACGGGCACGGACAGCACAGGGGCAGACTGGGACCAAAAATCGGCTCAGGCATTTCTAACACAACAGCCCATTTTTTTCCTCGAGGCTCCCATTATTAGCCAGATAATGATAATTCTGCGCAAAAATCTGAAGTTAGACAGGCCGGCCCACTGGGCTACAAATGGACCAGCCCATCTCGTATTTGAAATACCAGTTGGCCAGTCCGCTCCTGGGCCGCCATACACCATGACCCAAAATAATGCCAGTAAATTTGCAGTGCCAGGCAAAAATGCTATTAAAATAAAGTCTAGTTTAATAATGAACAATCTCCTTATTACTAATGAAAATGTAGCCATGACACACCCTTCCCCAGTGGATGAGTCTCAAGGGTCTGCCACACTGCACAACTCCCCAATGTCACTGATCAATCCATGCCAATATTCAATATCATTTCATTGTTAAAAATGGATTCCAGCTTGCAATGACCACACTTTCAGAAATAGATGCAATGTCTAGACTACAGGGGGACAAGAGAGGCAGGTAGAGTAGCGGTTGGGCCAGTAACCAAAAGATTGCTGGTTTGAATCCCCAAGCCTACTAGGTGAAACATCTGTTGATGTGCTCTTGAGCACGGCACTTAACCCTAATTGCTCCTGTAAGTCGAAGAGCGTCTGGTAAAATGTATGGAAATCAGGGCCCAGTTTTTCAAAAGTTACGAATCTGGATTTCGCCTATCAGGTATGATTAAATGTATAGAAATATAATGAATAGAATGGGGGTCCCCATTCAAGTCAATGATTCATCCATTCTATTCATTCTTTCTATGCATTTAATCCTATATGATAGGCGAAATCCACATAGATAATTATTGAAAAACTGGGCCCAGAGGAAATAGAATTCAATACCTAGGCTATAATGTGCGCAGTATAACGGATCTAAATGGACCATTACTGTTTTAATGTATTATAAAACAGTAATGTGACCATTGACAATAACTAATAAGGACTATATTAAATGATACCGGGTGCTTTAGAGAGATTCGGATAGCCTACTCCGGATTTAGGTCTTGAAATTTCCCGTGCCCCGGAGCCATGAATAAAATTGACAGACACCTCTCCTCTGGCTGCATAATTATTTAACAAACTGTGAGGCTGCAATCTCAAGCCGTGCGGAATTCCACACACACCTAACGGACCACTAATTCTAACGAGTTTTTTTTTCAGCATAAATCTCTAAAGCTGTCTCTAAATGGGGTGCTAGACAAATTATTTAACGGCTCCTTCGCAACGAAACTAAGCGAAGTACCTGAAAAGAAAAGCATGTGCACCAAATAAACATTGTGCATAATAATTATGCGATATAAGATAACTGTTGCAACTTTATGGTGGATATAAAAGCTATTTAATCATGCATAAAACTGTCGTGGAAAAACAAGTAGAGGGTATATTAGCTACAATGCATTTAAATAAATGTAAAATAACAAAAATCGTCATAACCCTTTGAAACACTTGACATAGAAATAACTACATCTATTTGGAACCAATGTCAATAGTATGCAACGTATATTTGGGTCAATATCTTTGAACTTAAATGTTCAATAAAATTTGTGATTCGCTTTACTTTGTGAGGAGGGGCACTTTGGTTCAATTGTAACTTGCCTTGAGTTAATTGGTAGCTAGCTATACATCCACAGATCGTTTGACTGAATCATAAAGGGTCAATCTCTTTCCTACCTTTCCTCTCACATCTAGTTGCGTTGCTCATTGAAAATACAGTTGCCAAAACCTGACCCTTTTGTTTTCCCTGATCTCTCCATCATGTTTTCTGACCAGACCCACGTTTTCTGCCGCGGTTGAATGACAGTCCCTACTCTCCAGTACTTTTACACGCACTTTTTTGGATCCTAAAAGTATTCTTACCTGCTCTGACATGTGTAGCCTGCAGAACCAGGGTTAAAGTGATGAATGCGGTTACAGTGGAATCCATAATCCACCTTTTCGTTTTCCACCTTGTGGACCACCTTTGCATCTCCATGGTCGGCGCCCACAAAAGTGAACAAAACTTGGGCGACTTCAACTGATTTTAAATTACTTCCCTTCCACAATCCCAAATGTGATGGATAATTACACTAAACAGCCATAAGTATGTGTTTAGCCTCTTCTCTCAGCCACTCCAGGCCCCTGTACGGTCTTCTTTTCCAGTGCCCAGCCTTCTGACTGAAGGTATTTGGGCTTTAATCAAAACTCCCAGAGAGCACTCGATACCCTAGGAGCCACACCGACAGGAGGGCTGGGCAAGTACCACAAACCAAACCCACGGTTACAGCGAAATGACAAGGGGAAAAGCCCCCGATTAGCAAATCACTGGGCTAGAAATTCTCATTGGGATCCACCCATCAGTTTTGCAAAGCTGATGTGAATTCTTCCCTGAGCGCTCGTCCACGTATATATATTTTCTAAATAAATAGTAAGATTTTTTTTTAAACGGCTTCGACTTTCTGGAAATGTCCCGGGAATTAACGGAATGCTATTGGGGTGAGAGAGAATTAGGCATGTGAGCAATTCTCAGTGTTGGACAGTGTCTTGTGGACTGTCTGCCCTGTCCCACATAGAATATTGTTCTGCTCTGGTCACCTGCTGCAGTTAGTGTTGGTTGTGTTCACATAGGTGACAATATTAGTTTTATTAGAGCAAACAAAGTCATATTTTAAGATTGAGATCACTTTATTAACCCAACCCCTCAGACAGACACATGTATATACACTTACATATACCGTTTTTTTTGTTTTTTTTTAGGTGTGGGGGGCTGCCACTGGATTTGATACAAGCAACCCACTGGTTGCTACCTCACTTTATTATATTATTACATATTTTCTGTGGATTTAAGCATCACATCATGCATGAGCAATGCATGTCATTGATTCATTTTCACTCTTGTTCTCCATGTAAAACCTTGACAGACTGAATCATATTCTCCAGAAATATCAGACTTTTCTCTTTTCAGGAGAGTTCCAGAAATCCTACTGGGTTGGTCAATTATAGCTCACTGAGGGAGAGGTAGAAAGAGAGAGACAGAGACATCGAGAGAGCAAGGTAGAGAGAGAGGGAGAGAGACAGAGAGGGAGAGGGGGGGAGAACTAGTGAGTTAGAGAGAGAAAGAGAGAGAGCGAGTGAATGAAAGAAAGAGAGAGAAAGAGAGAGAGAGAGACAGAGAGGGAGAAAAAGAGAGATAGCTGTCAGATAGTGTTGCTTCTCACCTGACACCCCCCACTGAGACCTTTCATCTGATCCAGTTGGCCAGCTGCTCACATGACCTCACAGGAAGGGCACAGGCAGGTTACATATCCCCTACCCCCAGCCTCACTCCAGCCCAACTTATACCCCCTACGCCCAGCCTCACTCCAGCCCAGCTTATACCCCCAGCCTCACTCCAGCCCAACTCCATATGCCTCTACCTCCTACCTCCAGCCCCACTCCTCTCAAATGCATAGCCACAGTCTCAGGATGAGCAAGGGAAACGTCCTCTGACAGAATGCTACTTTTTAGGTCTTGTCTGGTCAATATTGTCTATTCTCCATTGACTCCATAAGATCTGATGCAACCAGGCACACTCTATCATGGACAGGTGCCTTTTAACAAGTCTGGCCAGTCGGAAGCAGGGTGTGTGCATACCCACTACAACGCTCTGTCTCTTGGCTGGCCTCAAAACAGTAAGACAAGGACCCAGACCAGATCACATCTGTCAACATGCTTGTGTTGTCTATCCTGAGATACACAGTTGCATCCTAAATGGCACCATATCCCCTGTATAGTGCAATACTTTCTACCAGGGAGCGTAAGGAATACGGTGCCATTAGAACATAGACACATAGTCTTTGGGTTGATCCTGAGACTAGCCAATATCCTAGCCTAGCCCTCTTCACAGACAGACAGACACAGATCTGGGTAATGGTCTTGTGATGGATTGGTGTCCAGCCAGTACAGGGAGAGCTGCCCAGAACATCATGCTTCTCCACGGTTCAGAGACCACAGGCCTGAGACAATGTATGCATCCCAAATGGCCCCCTATTCCCTATTTAGTGGACTACTTTTGCCCAGAGCCCAATGGGCGTCTATGTAGGGAATAGGGGGCCATTATTGGATGAAGCCAATAGCATGGAACTGGGTAGCACAGTTGGAGGATTCATGCAAGTGATTGTTTGGTGTATTGAATAATGCAAGGCTATCAACCATTTTACCATTGGCTTATTGTCAAGCCCTGACCTTGGTTATCTTTGTTTTCTTTATTATTTCGGTTAGGTCAGGGTGTGACGAGGGTGGTATGTGTGGTTTTGTCTTGTCTAGCGTTTTTTGTATATCTATGGGTTTTGGTTTGTCTAGGTAAATGTAGGTCTATGGTGGCCTGAATTGGTTCCCAATCAGAGGCAGCTGTTTATCGGTGTCTCTGATTGGGGATCCTATTTAGGTTGCCATTTTCCATTTTGGTTTTGTGGGTTATTGTCAATGTGTAGTTGCATGTCAGCACTAGTTGTTTATAGCGGCACGTTTGTTTTTGTTAGTTTGTTTAAGTGTTCTTCGTTAAATAAAATAAGAATCTATTCATGCTGCGCCTTGGTCTCCTCGTTATGTCGAACGTGACAGAATAACCCACCAAACAAGGACCAGGCAGCGTGAAAAGGAGGAACAGCGCTTAATGGGGAAATGGACCTGGGAGGAGATATTAGATGGAGCAGGACCCTGGACACAGCCAGGGGAGTATTTGTCGTCCTAAGGAGGCAGCGAAAGCAGAACAGCGAAACTACGAGGAGAAATACCGGAGGAAGAGGAACAGAGACAATATGAAAGTACACGGCTAGCACGGAAGCCCGAGAGGCAGCCCCAATGTTTTTTTGGGGGGCACACAAGGAGATTGCATGAGTCAGGTTGGAGACCTGAGCCTACTCGTGCTTACTGTGGGGAGTGTGTAACTGGTCAAGCACCGTGTCATGTGGTAGAGCGCACGGTGTCTCCAGTGCTCTATTCTAGCCCGGTGCGCTCTATTCCAGCTCCTCGCATTGGCCGTGCTAGAATGGGCATCCAGCCAGGAAGGAGGGTGCCAGCTCAGCGCTCCTGGTCTCCAGTATACCTCCTTGGACCAGGAAATCCTGCGCCGGCTATGCGTACTGTGTCTCTGGTGAGTCTGCACAGCCCAGTGTGTCCTGTGCCAGTGCTCTGCATTTGCAGGGCGGAAATAAACATCCAGCCAGGACGGGTTGTGTCAGCTCTACACTCCAGAGATCCAGTGCGCCTCCACAGTCCAGTACGTCCTGTTCATCCTCCCCGCACTCGCCCTGAGGTGTGTGTCACCAGCCCGGTACCACCAGTGTCGGCAGTCCAGAGCACCTCAGCAGTCCAGAGCGTCCGGCGACAGTACCCAGTCCAGAGCGTCCGGCGACAGTACCCAGTCCAGAGCGTCTGGCGACAGTACCCAGTCCAGAGCGTCCGGCGACAGTACCCAGTCCAGAGCGTCCGGCGACAGTACCCAGTCCTGAGCGTCCGGCGACAGTACCCAGTCCTGAGCGTCCGGCGACAGTACCCAGTCCAGAGCGTCCGGCGACAGTACCCAGTCCAGAGCGTCCGGCGACAGTACCCAGTCCAGAGCGTCTGGCGACAGTACCCAGTCCAGAGCGTCTGGCGACAGTACCCAGTCCAGAGCGTCCGACGACAGTACCCAGTCCAGAGCGTCTGGCGACAGTACCCAGTCCAGAGCGTCTGGCGACAGCACCCAGTCCAGAGCGTCTGGCGACAGTACCCAGTCCAGAGCGTCTGGCGACAGTACCCAGTCCAGAGCGTCTGGCGACAGTACCCAGTCCAGAGCGTCTGGCGACAGTACCCAGTCCAGAGCGTCCGGCGACAGTACCCAGTCCTGAGCGTCTGGCGACAGTACCCAGACCGGAACCTCCAGCGACGGGCCACAGTCCGGAACATCCAGTGACGGATCTGTATTTTCTTTATTATTTGGTTGGGTCAGGGTGTGACAAGGGTGGTTTTTGCATTGTCTAGGGGGTTTTGTATGTTTATAGGGTTTGCCTAGTCCAGGTGTTTTTACGGTTACCGAGATTAGTTCTCTATCAGAGGAAGCTGTTTATCGTTGTCTCTGATTGGGGACCATATTTAGGTAGCCATATTCCTTGGATAGTTGGTGGGTTGTTATTCTATGTTTAGTTGCCTGTTTTGCACTAGCCATATTACTTCACTGTTCGTTTAATTTAGTTCTGTTCAGTGTTCTCTCTTTATTAAAGAGTTATGTTTGCTTACCACGCTGCGCCTTGGTCTCCTCTTTATGACGACCGTGACACTTATAGAATAACCAACTCTTCCATATGTCAATATTAGACACATGTGGCACTGTCTTGCTTGTTTCCTTCTTAAAAATAAAACAAGGGAAATAATGGAGTCACACTTTATCTGGATAATCCCGTATAGTTGGTTATACTATCAACAAAATATCTGTTGATAAGCAACTGCTTGCTAAGGTTATGGTTAGGTTTAGAATAAGGGTTAGGGAAAGGGTTAAGTCTAGGGCTAGTGGATAGTTAGTTGAAATGTTATTGAACATCTACAAACCATTTACAACCCCTCTACTTGGGACTATCAAAACAAAGAAAAATATGGAAAATAACCGGATACATTGGGTCAAAGGTTGTGAAATTGGGTTACGATTTGGGTATTCACAATGTTGGATGTGATTGACACTTTTTTAAAGTCCAGTTGGACTGGAGATTATCAACAAAGCAAATGCATTTGACTTGGTGTTCATGACCTAGTTGGTCACATATGGTCTACTTATGGCTGAATATTATGAATGACACAGAAAACAAAGCAGCTTTTCCACAGGAATGTGAGTTTTGGATTTAAACAGATTCCCTGTTTTTTTTTACTCAAGTGTTTCGACTACGGGACCTACTGCCCCTGTCACACCAAAAATGTGGCAGTGGGCCTGTCTATCTCCCTATGGACCTCTAGACCAGGTAAAATACCATAGAATAAAAGGCTATTAATGTGATTGTCTCTATGGTAGTATGTAATTCCTGTATGTATAGTAATGGTTTACATTGTGTCATTTAGTGGGGTTGTTGGTACCTTGCAATATGTTATTACAAGGTTATAGGACACACAGCTTTTTATTATATTAGTATACAGTATTTCACATTAAAATAAACACATATCCTTGGTTGGGTACTTTCTAAATGTAATCTGTTACAGTTACTAGTTACCTGTCCACAATTGTAATCAGTAACGTACATTTTGGATTACCACTGGCTGTCCACTGGTTTCAAAAACAATAATTGATAGGCATCTTAAACTTCTTGAATTCAACCATTTTTGAGTTCAAATATACATTTAGATTTGTGAACAGCCATCCACAACAACCACAAACCGTAAGGGGCAAATAACTTAATGAGAGAGCAGCAGTGTGATTCACATCAATACGCTACGTATATATCAATAATAAGAGTACACCACTGCTGTCATTCTTACCGCCAAGCGTTTACTCAATTTGAATAATCTTTTGATGCCGACGGCAGTTGCACCAGTGGAGTACATAGCTTGGACTGTAGTTCGGCTCTTTTCCCTCGATCCATCAAACATATTTGGTGTGTCATCATAGTGGTCTCTGATTTATGGTCAGACACGCTCAGGAGGAAGAAAATTTTAATTTGCGCCTTTTTTCATTGCTGATTTGAATGTCATTGAAAACAGAAGTGTCAAATATTTTTTTCGCAAACATGCTTTCTGAATTTAAAAGTAATCCTTGAAGTAATCAACCAGTTTTTCAAAAGTATCTAATCGGATTACAGTATTTTTGCTTGTAATGTAACGTAATGGATTACAGTTAACGTTTTTGTAATACCTTACATGTAACGGATTACATGTAATGGATTACATGTAATCCGTTACTCCCCAACCCTGCATAGATTTTATATGATCCCTGTAATCTGAAGTTTTGATGGTGGCTGTATTTTGGTACTGTCTTATTTTGAGTTGGTTGTATTTACATGCACACAGTAAGATCTTAAGCACCGCTACTTGAAAAAAAGTTGTGTCCTCTGTATATAAAAACAATACTACAAAAACGTAATTCAGGTTTATAATGTCTGCCATGTGATTTAGCATGCAAACTGCTTGCCAATTTATGACACAACTACAGTATAATTATGCTAAAATTAGTATACGGAAACGATACATAAGAATCCTGCCAACACTGTCTGTCTGTCTGTCTGTCTGTCTGTCTGTCTGTCTGTCTGTCTGTCTGTCTGTCTGTCTGTCTGTGTCTCTCTCTCTCTGTCTGTCTGTTTCTCTCTCCCTCTCTCTGTCTTTCTGTGTCTGTCTGTCTGTCTGTCTGTCTGTCTGTCTGTCTGTCTGTCTGTCTGTCTGTCTGTCTGTCTGTCTCTGATTGGGGACCATATTTAGGTAGCCATATTCCTTGGATAGTTGGTGGGTTGTTATTCTATGTTTAGTTGCCTGTTTTGCACTAGCCATATTACTTCACTGTTCGTTTAATTTAGTTCTGTTCAGTGTTCTCTCTTTATTAAAGAGTTATGTTTGCTTACCACGCTGCGCCTTGGTCTCCTCTTTATGACGACCGTGACACTTATAGAATAACCAACTCTTCCATATGTCAATATTAGACACATGTGGCACTGTCTTGCTTGTTTCCTTCTTAAAAATAAAACAAGGGAAATAATGGAGTCACACTTTATCTGGATAATCCCGTATAGTTGGTTATACTATCAACAAAATATCTGTTGATAAGCAACTGCTTGCTAAGGTTATGGTTAGGTTTAGAATAAGGGTTAGGGAAAGGGTTAAGTCTAGGGCTAGTGGATAGTTAGTTGAAATGTTATTGAACATCTACAAACCATTTACAACCCCTCTACTTGGGACTATCAAAACAAAGAAAAATATGGAAAATAACCGGATACATTGGGTCAAAGGTTGTGAAATTGGGTTACGATTTGGGTATTCACAATGTTGGATGTGATTGACACTTTTTTAAAGTCCAGTTGGACTGGAGATTATCAACAAAGCAAATGCATTTGACTTGGTGTTCATGACCTAGTTGGTCACATATGGTCTACTTATGGCTGAATATTATGAATGACACAGAAAACAAAGCAGCTTTTCCACAGGAATGTGAGTTTTGGATTTAAACAGATTCCCTGTTTTTTTTTACTCAAGTGTTTCGACTACGGGACCTACTGCCCCTGTCACACCAAAAATGTGGCAGTGGGCCTGTCTATCTCCCTATGGACCTCTAGACCAGGTAAAATACCATAGAATAAAAGGCTATTAATGTGATTGTCTCTATGGTAGTATGTAATTCCTGTATGTATAGTAATGGTTTACATTGTGTCATTTAGTGGGGTTGTTGGTACCTTGCAATATGTTATTACAAGGTTATAGGACACACAGCTTTTTATTATATTAGTATACAGTATTTCACATTAAAATAAACACATATCCTTGGTTGGGTACTTTCTAAATGTAATCTGTTACAGTTACTAGTTACCTGTCCACAATTGTAATCAGTAACGTACATTTTGGATTACCACTGGCTGTCCACTGGTTTCAAAAACAATAATTGATAGGCATCTTAAACTTCTTGAATTCAACCATTTTTGAGTTCAAATATACATTTAGATTTGTGAACAGCCATCCACAACAACCACAAACCGTAAGGGGCAAATAACTTAATGAGAGAGCAGCAGTGTGATTCACATCAATACGCTACGTATATATCAATAATAAGAGTACACCACTGCTGTCATTCTTACCGCCAAGCGTTTACTCAATTTGAATAATCTTTTGATGCCGACGGCAGTTGCACCAGTGGAGTACATAGCTTGGACTGTAGTTCGGCTCTTTTCCCTCGATCCATCAAACATATTTGGTGTGTCATCATAGTGGTCTCTGATTTATGGTCAGACACGCTCAGGAGGAAGAAAATTTTAATTTGCGCCTTTTTTCATTGCTGATTTGAATGTCATTGAAAACAGAAGTGTCAAATATTTTTTTCGCAAACATGCTTTCTGAATTTAAAAGTAATCCTTGAAGTAATCAACCAGTTTTTCAAAAGTATCTAATCGGATTACAGTATATTTGCTTGTAATGTAACGTAATGGATTACAGTTAACGTTTTTGTAATACCTTACATGTAACGGATTACATGTAATGGATTACATGTAATCCGTTACTCCCCAACCCTGCATAGATTTTATATGATCCCTGTAATCTGAAGTTTTGATGGTGGCTGTATTTTGGTACTGTCTTATTTTGAGTTGGTTGTATTTACATGCACACAGTAAGATCTTAAGCACCGCTACTTGAAAAAAAGTTGTGTCCTCTGTATATAAAAACAATACTACAAAAACGTAATTCAGGTTTATAATGTCTGCCATGTGATTTAGCATGCAAACTGCTTGCCAATTTATGACACAACTACAGTATAATTATGCTAAAATTAGTATACGGAAACGATACATAAGAATCCTGCCAACACTGTCTGTCTGTCTGTCTGTCTGTCTGTCTGTCTGTCTGTCTGTCTGTCTGTCTGTCTGTCTGTCTGTCTGTCTGTGTCTCTCTCTCTCTGTCTGTCTGTTTCTCTCTCCCTCTCTCTGTCTTTCTGTGTCTGTCTGTCTGTCTGTCTGTCTGTCTGTCTGTCTGTCTGTCTGTCTGTCTGTCTGTCTGTCTGTCTGTCTGTGTCTCTCTCTCTGTCTGTCTGTCTGTGTCTCTCTCTGTCTGTCTGTCTGTGTCTCTCTCTCTGTCTGTCTGTCTCTCTCTCTGTCTGTCTGTGTCTCTCTCTCTCTGTCTGTGTCTCTCTCTCTCTGTCTGTCTGTGGCTCTCTCTCTCTCTGTCTGTCTGTGTCTCTCTATCTCTCTCTGTCTGTCTGTGTCTCTCTCTCTCTCTGTCTGTCTGTGTCTCTCTCTCTGTCTGTTTGTGAAAATCAGGAGAGAAAAAAGCATAATTTTAGGATCCACCGGGTATGTTTTTAAGTGATTCAGTCGAAATGATGTTCAAAATGGAATATTAGACATTGGAATATTTTCAAGAAGATATATGGTTACTCAGGTCTTCATCCCCGTCTTTAAACAAATAGAGTATACCGACGCCCTTAAGCAAATAATTAACTTTGTCTCCTTACTCTGAAGTATTATTAATATACACACATGTTCCTGCACATATATATAATAATAATAACGGTCACTGCAGAACTTTATAAACAATATATTGTGGATCCGAACATGCTTTATGTTTCCTGTTACACCACAAGTGACTGTATAAATTACATGTAATCTGATTACAAAAATCTAACAGTAATCAGTTATGTTACCAGCAAAAATATTGTAATCAGTTTGTTCCATCTGAGCATTCTAACCACACTTTAGAGACCTCAATGCTGACACACCAAATGTGTTTGATGGATCCTTTTTGTCTTCTTCTAATGCCTCTTAAAGGGAAATAAATCAAAAAGTAACTGAAACCAATCAGATTACTTTACCGAGTTTGGATAATCCTTAAATTACGTTACTGATTACAATTTTGGACAGGTAACTAGTAACTGTAGCAGATTACATTTAGAAAGTAACCTACCCAAGACTGAAAGTGAATTACAAATCACCTATAAAGCATACAAACCCTAGAATTATTTACCTAAATAGAATGTAACTTTTACTCAATAAATGCTCCTTTAGATATGAATATTACCAGGGAGAGAAAACAAGGGAGTTCAAATATATTCCCCCTTATAGTAGGGAGGACAGCAATATTTTAGGGCTGTTGACACTTTCACCTTTGAACTCAGAGTCAAAACTAGTGTTTTTTATAACCTGGAAGAGCAGAGTCACTGTCACTGCTTAAAACGGACCCTACTAGGACTAATGACAACAGCACCAATTGGCAGTGAGGAGAATTAGAATTGGAATCAGAATTTCAGTTTACTTTCTGAATTGAAAGATAATTGACTTCAACTGTGGCACCATGTTCCAAACATTTCCTGGCAACAAATTAGGGAACAGCGGCCATAACACTAGTATCTACCTAGACTTTTGAAGAGTACATAGTTTGATGGTGAATTCTGCCAGTTGGAGACTAGGTTGGTTCCGTTAAAAAGCTCATTAAGCCGAGAATGGCTCTTTTTATTCAACGTGTGTATGTTTGACCTGGTGTGGTATCGTAAGAGAAGCGCTTTTCACAGGCACACTCAAGCTAGCCACCCGCCACTGTCCGTCAGTGTTTAAACACACACGGCTGGGCTGAGGCTCCAAGGAGCATAAAGGGCTCTTTCTCTAACAGACACACAGTGGCCTGAATACAGGGAGGGGAATTCAGTTCAACTTCAGCTACACTGTCTGTCTGTCTGTTACTTGTATTTTCCTTCATATTCACTACTGAAACATATGTTTTAATATCTATATTTCACTAAAAAGAAAACAGCAGTGTTAATATTCTCAACGGCAGGTTTCAGAAGTGTTTAAGGGTTCTACGACTCTTCAGGAGATTTCTACAAGGTGAAATGTCTCTATCGATGTCACTGAGTTCAATCTGCCACTGACTACCTTGTAGTTTCATTGTGGTCTACCATGCTAAACACCAGACTGAGCATTGGGTTAAAGCCTACATCCATTTTGAGACTGCACATACAGGCATATAACATGCAATTGTCTAAAATTTGAGTCAGAGAAGGGAGTGCTGCTAACTTTATATAAGTAAATACACACAATTATGACACACGTCTGTATAATATTTTGAACTGGGAAAACAGAGGGATGGATGCATACAACTGGTGTTTGTCATGTAAATAGCCTTCCAGCCACATTGGTTTTATTGTCTTGCCAATACAGGCACTCTAAACTGAATTCCTGTTAGTCAACATCAAGACATGGATTAGAGACACTAGGAGCTGAGAGAAAGAAAGCTTGACACGACCACATTGGTCTTGGGTTTTGGCTGACCAAAGTTCATATTTCCTTTAAGATTATTTTTCTTTTCAATCCTTTTATCGAAACATGCAAGTGCATCATGGATTGAGCTCCACCCTTAATTGTTATTTTAGGAATTGGGTACTAATTGGTAGCCTAAATAACAATGTGGTTCAAACGCTTTCATCAGTCCTGAACACTTGTGGGCTCTCTCCCTTTATATAATATATAATAAATACAATAAGAAAGTCATCTTGATCTTAAAACAGTAATGTAGCTAGATACAGCACTTCCACAATGTCAACCTCTCTACTTCAAAGATGGGCGCCCACTGTGCTGTTCAGCATGTGTGTTCTAATCTGAAGCAGACTCGTATGGAAGCCAGAGACTGTGTCCCAACTCACACTCTATTCATTATATAGTCCACTACTGTTAACCAGAATGGGTGAAGACAGGGTCTGTGTGTGAGGAGAGAGGGGAGGGGAGCAGATGTTTGAAACTGGGAAGAGCATCTAGTGTCAGACATGCAGCCCATGCCGCAATGCCTTAGACAGGAATGTCATTCTGTCTGAGCACATCAATGCCGGGGGCATCTACTGCGATGGGATGGGATGGCCACACTAGACACAAATACCATCCTGGGCTTTATAGGATCTACAATGAGAGACTCTGGCTTCTGAAATACTACTGTCTCTGTCTGTGACAGTCCTGTATAAAAGTGATGTATATATTTGAATTCAAAGGTGATATGACGTGCATTCTGAGGGAATAATGTCAGTTTCGTAACAATATGTGAAGTTGGGGTGAATTTCATATTCAGTTTACTTTTTCTTCCAGTTATAAGGCATATTTGATGAGCTAGTCCATCTTGGAGAAAAAGGGGATTCCTCTGGCTGTTTCACCTTGGTCTTAAAATGACGCTCTTTGGCCAGGCTTAGCTGGCCTCTGCCTTGTAAAGAGATGGGGTGCCCAATTTCAAGTCCTCAAACATCAAATGGCCAAGCAGGGGGAATCCCAGTTCTCAAAGTAAATGATATGGTCAGATAACGACAAGAAGGGTTCATGTAGAGTTAATGGGTGTTTAAACAGTCAATCAGAACTATTACTGTGGAGGGTGGGTGATAACCATACTGCCTCACCAATTTCCCTCACTCCACGAAACAGTTAAAACACTCTAAAACCTAAAGGTTTCATTAGCCCTCAGCCAATAGAAGTGGAGCTTGAGGTAGAGCTGTCAGGTCGCACCACCCGGTTAGGGCGGAACTGTAATAACCAACAAGAAAAAAAGTGAAGCTGGGGTTTGCAGGAGATTTGGTATGCAGGCTGGTCCCTACCTACTAAAACCAGATGAAGAAGCCATACAGCTACATATATACTGCATTACTAAATACAGCCCTGAGTTTCCATGGTAAAGGTTGTTTGTCAGCAGCACAGAAGTTGTGTGTGTGTGTGTGTGTGTGTGTGTGTGTGTGTGTGTGTGTGTGTGTGTGTGTGTGTGTGTGTGTGTGTGTGTGTGTGTGTGTGTGTGTGTGTGTGTGTGTGTGTGTGTGTGTGTGTGTGTGTGCGTGTGCGTGTGCGTGTGTGTGTATACGTGGCTGGACTGAGGTTGGTTGCCATAATTTCCTCAACTCAACCTGGCCCAGTTGTCGTCATAGAGCTCATGAGACCACCAGGGAGCCAAAAAGGGGTGGTGAGTTGGTCGTTGGGCATACAGAGGTCACTGCAAAATGATCCCAGATGGGCTACTACTGACCACAGGGGTTGACGGTGAGGAAAACAGGGTGCACCCCGGGAGGGTGGCTGGATAGATGACCCACTGTGAGTTGCAGGTGGGTGGTCTGGTCTGGGCAGAGGGTGGGCATTGGAGGGGTGGGGTAGGTGGAACTAATACACTCCCAAACTAGCTGACAGAGCAGTGAAGGCTCCATCTGTCAAGACCCCATAGTAGTTGATATATGATACCATCACTGGAAGGTATGCCAAGCAACCACAGCATGGGTGTGGACTTACTTCTAAAGACCCATTGGTATCACCCTGCAGTGGAAATGGAACAGCAATTGGAAGATCTACAAATGATTGGAACTGCAATGGGCAGTCGCTGGTGAATCAGCACTTGTATGTATTGAAAACTCAAGCGATTGAGCTTTTAATTGAGGAAGGTTATAGCTAGCCTAAGTTACCATAGAAGCACGCACGCACGCACACACACACACACACACACACACACACACACACACACACACACACACACACACACACACACACACTGTATTATTTCATATTGTTTTACAGAATCACTTTTTACATTTTTATTATTATTGAGTATTAAAACATACAATCTACCTGCAGTCATCTAGCAGACTCCCATCCAGAGCGACCCACAGAAGCAACCAGGGTTAAGCGCCCCGTCCAAGGGCATGTCGACAGATCTCCCACCAAGTGAAAACGGGGACCCGAACCAGTGACCTATCGGCCACCGCCCCAAGCTCCCAACCGCCAGGCCGCAGGATCCCCCCCGCAGTTCCCCGAGAGCCGCCCCTCAACCATCTGAGACCCTCCGATGAGAAAAATGAAATAAAACAGAAAAAAAAAACGAATCAAAAACAACAGACAACAAAATTCTAAACAGCAAGGCCAACTGGATATGTTTGACTGCATGTGTGGCACTATTTACATGTGTGTATGTGTGTGTGCGTTGGTGTGTGTGCACGTGTGTGCGTTTGAATGCGTGCATACGGACGTAAACAGTGTTGCCCCTCAGTGTCATTCAAACATACTTTTGTTTGTTTATTTTGACTTGACTTTTTTTTTTTGTATCCCCTTGGCTTGTGACGAATGTGTAATGGTTGAAACATTAAGCACTTAGAAGGAGAGGTGAACAAACCCTTTAAAACAAGACCAAATGTACCGTTTTACACATCCCAGCTGATGAGAGTCGGCTGAAGTCTGCTTGTCTCTCACTGTTTATTTGAATCACTTCCTCGGTAAACAGACGTGGACCACCCATTGTATTCCCATCTGGACAACGCTTGTGCTTCTATATTTATGTCTTACCAGAAACACACAGCTTTTTACGAGTAACTTAAAGAAACACCAAAATAAACAGAACAAGATCTATTTCACCTCTAATTTAGATCATCTATGTAGAGACAGACATCATTTATGGAGAGACTCTCAATAAACTCTTTCTGAAGTATTGGAAATAAGTATACCAAATCAAATTAAATATTTGTCAAATACTCCGAATTCAACAGGTCCAGTAGATCATACAGTGAAATGCTTACTTACAAGCTCTTTCCCAACAATACAGAGTGAAAATAAGAATGAAGCTATATATAGGGAGTACCAGTACAGTATCAATGTGCAGGGTTAGAGTAGAGTGACTAGACATCAGGATAGATATAATAAGATAATAGCAGCAGCGTATCAGATGAGTGTATGTGTACATGTGTGTGTGTGTGTGTGTGTGTGTGTGTGTGTGTGTGTGTGTGTGTGTGTGTGTGTGTGTGAGGGTACATGTGTGACGTCAGTACACATGTGTCTGTGTGTGTGCATAATGTGTGTGTGTGGGTAGAGTCATGTGAGTGTGCAAATAGTCCGTGTATATAGTCTGGGTAGAAATTTGATCAACTATTCATCAGTCTTATGGGTCGGGGATAGAAGCTGTCTTGGAGCCTGTTGGTCCGAGACCCTATGCTTCGGTACTGCTTGCCAGAGAACATTCCACTGCTTGGGATGCTGAAGTCTTTGGCAATTTTCCGGGCCTTCCTCTAACAGCACCTGATTTAAAGGTCCTGGATGGTTCAACCTCACGCATGCATACAGCACGTTCTAATGAATGTGTTCTGTGGATGACGGGCCAGACATTACACAACCAATAATGGTGAAGATTTCATAGATTAACAGTTGCAGTCTTTTGCTTGAAAACACACAAGTCAAACAACTAAACTTATTTTAGCGGGGTAACTAATCTTTTTAACAACGTTGAAAGCACTTCATTTTTTACAATGACCAGGGAAGAGATGGGCATTTCTCACTGGAAGCAGACCACTTATTTAGGCCCTGTCCTTACCAAGATATTCCAGGCGTTCCAGGTTCAACCCCTCCCTGTCCCTCTCCTATCCCATTGTTCCTCCTCTCCCTCCCTGTCACTCTCCTATCCCATTGTTCCTCCTCTCCCTCCCTGTCCCTCTCCTACCCCATTGTTCTTCCTCTCCCTCCCTGTCCCTCTCCTACCCCATTGTCCTCCTCTCCCTCCCTGTCCCTCTCTTACCCCATTGTTCCTCCTCTCCCTCCCTGTCCCTCTCCTACCCCATTGTTCCTCCTCTCCCTCCCTGTCCCTCTCCTACCCCATTGTTCCTCCTCTCCCTCCCTGTCCCTCTCCTATCCCATTGTTCTTCCTCTCCCTCCCTCTCCTCTTACTGTGCCTCTCCTCTTACTGTCCCTCTCATCATTCTTCTTCTCCCACAACTCCCCCACCCCGACCCTCTCCCACCCCATCGTTCTTCCTCTCCCACCCCGGCCCTCTCCTCTACCAACAGAGGCTTCTTTCATACCTCCCTCCTCCTACTGAAACCCTCCTGTACATCCTGTACCAGCACGGAGCTACACTAGAATACCAGCAGCAGGGTCGGGCCACAGTGGAGAAGCTGAAAAGCTTCAAGTTCCTCTGCGTTCACATCACTGACAATCTTAAATGGTCCAACCACACAGACAGTGTGGGGAAGAAGGCACAACATTACCTCTTCAACCTTTAGGAGGCTGAAGAAATTTGGCTTGGCCCTAAGACCCTCACAAACTTTTACAGATGGACCATTGGGAGCATCCTGTTGGGCTGTATCACCGCCTGGTACAGCAAATGCAAAGTCTGCAGGGCTCTCCATAGGGTCGTGCGTTCTGCCCAACGTATCACCTGGGGCACATTGCCTGCCCTCCAAGACATCTACAGCACCCGGTGTCACAGGAAGGCCAAGAAGATCATCAATGACGAGGTCAGTACAGGTGCATCAAAGCTGGGACCGAGAGACAGCTTCTATCTCAAGGCCATCAAAATGTTAAATAGTTACCACTAGGCCAGACTCCACCCAGTACTGTGCCCTGAACTTTATTCACTGTCACTAGCCGGCTACCACCCGCTTACTCTACCATACACTGTAGGGGGTGCTGCCCTATCTCTGTAGTCATGGAACACCGGTCACATTAATAATGTTTACATACTGTTTTACCCACTTCATATGTACAGTATATACTGTAATCTAGTCAAGGCCATCCTATTCAACTATTGCTGTACATATACTATTCTACCCCACATATTCTTCTGATATATTACATATTCTATCTGCTAAACATCTGCTAAAAATGTGTTTGCGACCAATACGATTTGATTTGATTAGATTTTTTATATGGATGTCAGTCTATAACGCTGGGTTTATGGACACTGTAAGGGGTGTCTGTTAAGATATTGAATCAAAATGATAGGGTGTGAGTGAGAGGTATGCACACAGGATTTTTTTTTTTTGCATGTTTGTTAAGGGGCTCCCCCGACAACCGGTTTTGACTAGATGGGATAAAGCTTTTCTCAGATTTGACTTTTTGTAGCAGGTTAGGAGAACTTACAAAGCAGGTTAGGATAATTAAAGTAGCAGATTATGATATTTAGGTTAAGGTTATTAAAAGGGTTAGGGTTAACGAAAATGCAACAACAACAAAAAAATCTGTTTTCGACATTAATTTGACAAAAGCTGATTCCCTTATAGAAATGACTTTGACAACCCTATAACTACTGTATGATCTGCGGGCCTACAAAAGAGGATGATCTGGATGATCTAGATTCATGAATTGGTTGTCTCAACAGTATCACTGCACTGGACCTAGCTCTTGGTTCTTCTCTCTTGGTTATTCTCCTAGAGTGGGGATTAAACAACTGTGAATAGGAATGCTGACATTCCCCCCAGCTTAGGTCGGCCTTCCCTTCTTGCAGCTAGCTAGCGTACCAAACCCCTTTGTAAATTAAAATACATCCTGGGGGCTGGGAGGTGCCCCGTCTCCCTTTTTTCACACTTTTGAAATATGTAAGGGTAGACTTAGTCATATGTCTTGTTTGTGGTAGACCACAAGATCCCATTAATGTTAATGACGTTTCAAACGATGAATCACTTGATTGGGAAGGAATTTACACACAGAAGAATGATGTAATTGTTTTTTGGTCACCTCTGTATCGCTAGTATTTTTGTGTTGTTTCGTTTAAGTGCATATGGGAACACCCATTGCTTTCAGCCCTGTCCAAACCCCCTTTAGCAAGTAAGCGCTCTCATTTCTTCAGAGAAACCATAATATATATGCTTCCACACACATTTCTATTTCAGCTAAAGTACTGGTAATCCTGCTTTGGCTGCAGTACTCTCTGCCCTGTCTTCTCGCTTGCAGACGCTTTTGATGTTTATTTTTTCCACCTCGCCCAATCCACTGGTTAAAGCCATGCTGCCCTTTCTCAAGTACCAATTATCTCTGTCTAATACTGGGCCCCTCCCAGAAATATGTGGGGATCATATGGAACCATGGAACCATACAGAGCCGGCCACAGTCATAAGCGACATAGGCGGTTGCCTAGGGCCCTAGGCCTCTAGGGGGTCCCCGACCAATAACACATATCTATCTCTATACAGTACATGACCAAAAGTATGTGGAAACCTGCTCATCAAACATCTCATTCCAAAATCATGGGCATTAATATGGAGTTGGTCCCCCTTTGCTGCTATATCATCCTCCACTCTTCTGGGAAGGCTTTCCACTAGATGTTGGAACATTGCTGCGGGGACTTCCATTCAGCCACAAGAGCATTAGTGAGGAAGGGCACTGATGTTGGGTGATTAGGCCTGGCTCACAGTCGGCATTCCAATTCATCCCAAAGGTGCTCGATGGGATTGAGGTCAGGGCTCTGTGCAGGCCACTAAAGTTCTTCCACACCGATCTCGACAAACCATTTCTGTATGGACCTCGCATTGTGCCATGCTGAAACAGGAAAGGGCCTTCCCCAAACTGTTGCTACAAATTTGGAAGCACAGGATCGTCAGGCATGTCATTGTATGCTGTTGCGTTATGATTTCCCTTCACCGGAACTAAGGGGCCGAGCCCGAACCATGAAAAACAGCCTCAGACCTTTATTCCTCGTCCACCAAACTTTACAGTTGGTACTATGCATTGGGGTAGGTAACGTTCTCCTGGCATCCGCCAAACCCAGATTCGTCCGTCAGACTGCCAGATGGTGAAGTGTGATTAATCACTTCAGAGAGCGCATTTAAACTGTTCCTGAGTCCAATGGCAGTGAGCTTCACACCACTCCACCTGACTCTTGGTATTGCACATGGTGATCTTAGGCTTGTGTGCGGCTGCTCGGCCATGGAAACCCATTTCATGAAGCTCCCGACGAACAGTTCTTGTTCTGACATTGCTTCCAGAGGCAGTTTGGAACTCGGTAGTGAGTGTTGCAACCGAGGACAGATGATTTTGACACACTATGCACTTCAGCACATTCTGTGAGCTTGTGTGGCCTACCACTTGCTCCTAGATGTTTCCACTTTACAATAACAGCACTTACGGTTGACCAGATTGTTTCAACAGATTGTAAATTAAAGATGAACATTTTTGCTAAGAGTATTATTATACAATATTGATCAATTGACTATGACTTTTCAGATCACCCAGCTGTGCTATTTGCAGATTTAATTCTAGGTAAACGTTGCAATTCCTCAGCCATTTCTGAACCAGTACCAAAACAAATGATCTAATGATTCTGTCTCTTTGCAGAAAAATCTACAAAATTGGGATGGTTGTATCCCCTATATATATATAACATTCTATTGGGTGCAAGATTTTTTAAATAATAATTTAAATTGAAAAACGTAAAGTTTGAATTTGCAGTTGTTTTGTGTATCAATTCATAAACCATGGGGTCTCAATTTACTGTTGATAGGTAGATTACGGGCCTCCTGAGAGGCGCAGCAAGTCCACAAAATGCTAGGGCTGGCCCTGGAACCATACATCTGGACCACAACAGGTGTCTCCTCCAACACTTGGCAGGGGTCAAGGCATATGACTCCTGGGTTGTGTTGGGTGACATGGACTGTTTTCCTAAAATTAAATGTTAATGTAACCCCTCTCTACCCTTTCCCATTAGATTATACACAGACTGAACCCTCATTGGATTCCATCTTCACCCCTCCTTTTCTGAGCAGATATATTAGATCTCTATGGTAAACTTTGTCTAGTCAGCTCTGCCGTCAATCTGCTAACATTTACAGACGCTCGGCAGGGAACTCAACAAGTTCAAAAAGAGAAAAATATCTGGTGTTAAAACAACCAAAACCCTGCAACGTCATGTAAGCATACTAAATGCATCACCATACCATGAGATGGTATCAGTAAAAAAAAGGACTCCACATAAGCAGACCATTCAACTCACTAAATTATTCTTTACACCAGTTCCCAGCTTTACACAACTTCCCATAACCATGCTTATCTAGAACATATTCTGGAATATTTAAGTATCGGTGACAGGCCATTTTCTGACATCTATTACCTATAGGCCACATCATGTCCCAAAAACAGAACTGTTTTGTTTTAATAGGATTGGTTAGACGTGGAGAACATGTTAACTTAAACATATTTCTCTGTACTGTCAAAATAAATATTGCCATCATCTTGGGTGAAAAGTTGACTTCCAGACACTGTATTTGACAGTTTGAAGCTGGTCCTCTTTGTAAATGATATCTAATGTGGACAGGAGTTGGACATGCAGAGGCTTGACGCTCACATATTTCATGAACTTTGAGAGTAGAGTACCCTACAATTCCACTTTTCTCCTGCTACGGGGCTGAAAACAGATGACATCACAGTTGATGTAGATTTCAGTGAAGTTTCTCTTTCCTGGAGCGAGGAGGTGAGGTATGGGATGACCGATCCATCTTGACGAAATAGTTACTTTCCTATTGACTATTCTCTGTTACAGCAATCAGTATGGATAAAATAAAAAAATACAAATGAACAGAGTATTACGTCGCTACTGTGTTGGAACCTTCATGTGTTCTCTTTCAGCATAAGCTTGTCTTTCTTGGGGTAACAGTAGAACAAGAAGCCTAACGATCGGTCACATATTTTTAATCTCCCTTCACTGTACAAGACTCAGTCAGTCAGAGCCAACAGGAGCTTCGTTTTAGGAGGGATATACTGAAGGGAATGAGAGAAACATGTACGGAAGTACTTTAACTACGCAGACAGTTGAATACATTTCAGAGAGACACTGTGCTCCTGCTTGCTGTTTGCGGTCTAGGCCAGGTTAATGTAAAGCACGTTATGACAACTGTTGAGGTAAAAAAAAAAAAAAATAGCAATTGACCGATTGATTGACTGTATCTACAGGTTGAACACCAATGTTATTGGATCCCGCCTCAGGCAGAAAACAGTTGGAGGGGGAAAAAAGCGGAATAAACATACACCTACTTCTCTTTCTTTATTAAAACTCGGTTCTGATCAGAAGTTTCTCTTTGCCACTAATTGTTGATTACAGATCTAGAGGTAATATGAGGGTGCCTCAGAGTGCAACCAGCCATTATCTGACTGGCAGAGTGCCTGACCATGCCAGGTAGGCTTGTGGCTACACATGGAAGGCAGGTGATACACTGTCATACACTTCATTGTATACAGCATACTGTGTTACATTACAGACATATTGCGTAATGATGACACAATAAACCTTATTCCTGCGGGGTATTCTAACACTTTTTAAATCTCACGCTGACATTTATGTAATGACAACTGTTCACTGCAGTGGGAGGTAGAATTTGATGGCGATTAAAAACAGGGAAGACTAGGGGCAAATAGTCACATGGAAGCTAAGAGGAAAAGACACGCAGGGCAAGCTGAAACATGTGTCTTATCTAACCATACACCTGCAGAAGTGAAGGACTCTTTTTTTGTAAATAATAATTTTTCTGTCCATTTGCTTTTTGGCAGCACACTCAATCACAACACGGGGCTTGTGGTGGAAGGTGGAAGTGAGCCCTGGCGCTGGTGCTGGAGGCAACGAGGGGGGCATTGCTGGGATGACACAGCCCAGACATGGCAGAGCAGGTCTGGGCAATACAGAGACAGGCAGCAGTCCGACGCTGGAGGTAGTGAACCAACCAACACGAAGTGGAAGCCTTGATCCTTGACCCCAACATGTTTCACCTACAGGCTGAGAGGTCAAAGGCCCTAGAGACAGCTGCACACCAACAGAGACGCTGCAGCACCATGATAACACTACGCGGGTTGAAATAATGTAGTCCCTGCAGCATAGATGTACAGTGCCTTGCGAAAGTATTCGGCCCCCTTGAACTTTGCGACCTTTTGCCACATTTCAGGCTTCAAACATAAAGATATAAAACTGTATTTGTTTGTGAAGAATCAACAACAAGTGGGACATAATCATGAAGTGGAACGACATTTATTGGATATTTCAAACTTTTTTAACAAATCAAAAACTGAAAAATTGGGCGTGCAAAATTATTCAGCCCCTTTACTTTCTGTGCAGCAAACTCTCTCCAGAAGTTCAGTGAGGATCTCTGAAAGATCCAATGTTGACCTAAATGACTAATGATGATAAATACAATCCACTTGTGTGTAATCAAGTCTCCGTATAAATGCACCTGCACTGTGATAGTCTCAGAGGTCCGTTAAAAGCGCAGAGAGCATCATGAAGAACAAGGAACACACCAGGCAGGTCCGAGATACTGTTGTGAAGAAGTTTAAAGCCGGATTTGGATACAAAAAGATTTCCCAAGCTTTAAACATCCCAAGGAGCACTGTGCAAGCGATAATATTGAAATGGAAGGAGTATCAGACCACTGCAAATCTACCAAGACCTGGCTGTCCCTCTAAACTTTCAGCTCATACAAGGAGAAGACTGATCAGAGATGCAGCCAAGAGGCCCATAATCACTCTGGATGAACTGCAGAGATCTACAGCTGAGGTGGGAGACTCTGTCCATAGGACAACAATCAGTCGTATATTGCACAAATCTGGCCTTTATGGAAGAGTGGCAAGAAGAAAGCCATTTCTTAAATATATCCATATAAAGCGTTGTTTAAAGTTTGCCACAAGCCACCTGGGAGACACACCAAACATGTGGAAGAAGGTGCTCTGGTCAGATGAAACCAAAATTGAACTTTTTGGCAACAATGCAAAACGTTATGTTTGGCGTAAAAGCAACACAGCTGAACACACCATCCCCACTGTCAAACATGATGGTGGCAGCATCATGGTTTGGGCCTGCTTTTCTTCAGCAGGGACAGGGAAGATGGTTAAAATTGATGGGAAGATGGATGGAGCCAAATACAGGACCATTCTGGAAGAAAACCTGATGGAGTCTGCAAAAGACCTGAGACTGGGTCGGAGATTTGTCTTCCAACAAGACAATGATCCAAAACATAAAGCAAAATCTACAATGGAATGGTTCAAAAATAAACATATCCAGGTGTTAGAATGGCCAAGTCAAAGTCCAGACCTGAATCCAATCGAGAATCTGTGGAAAGAACTGAAAACTGCTGTTCACAAATGCACTCCATCCAACCTCACTGAGCTCGAGCTGTTTTGCAAGGAGGAATGGGAAAACATTTCAGTCTCTCGATGTGCAAAACTGATAGAGACATACCCCAAGCGACTTACAGCTGTAATCGCAGCAAAAGGTGGCGCTACAAAGTATTAACTTAAGGGGGCTGAATAATTTTGCACGCCCAATTTTTCAGTTTTTGATTTGTTAAAAAAGTTTGAAATATCCAATAAATGTCGTTCCACTTCATGATTGTGTCCCACTTGTTGTTGACTCTTCACAAAAAAATACAGTTTTATATCTTTATGATTGAAGTTCAAGGGGGCCGAATACTTTCGCAAGGCACTGTAGCTCTAACAACCCCCTTAAGAGTGAAAGAACAATCCTGGTGACTCCTGGTGACTATGCACAATCATTAAAACAATCCTGGTGACTATGCACAATCATTAAAACAATCCTGGTGACTCCTGCTGACTATGCACAATCATTAAAACAATCCTGGTGACTATGCACAATCATTAAAACAATCCTGGTGACTCCTGGTGACTATGCACAATCATTAAAACAATCCTGGTGACTATGCAATTATAGTGACCATGTTTAGACAAGATTGTGATTTCTGAAAACCATGATTGCACTTGGCTATCAACGTGTGAGATTTGGTTTAATTTTGGGAGCGTTTGGAGGGCAACGATGTGATTATGCTGCACAGAGAGAGTACCTCCCTATTACTGCTGTTAAAGAGCTGTGTCTTTCTTCCAGGCATTCCAAACAAGGACATAAACAATCTCCCAGTGACACTGTTCATATTTAAGCTACTCCTATTCTCCACATTTTCCGTGTTTGCCAGACACCATCAATACTTTGATTCGTTTCACTCACAATGTGAGTAAACCTCAGATTTCACTCAACTAAGACAACTTGGGCATGTTGGTTTGTGTCTGAACTGCGCCTAGCCATTGCCTTGACATGCTGAGAGAGAGAGAGGTGTACAGGCTACATCACTCAATTTGACAATGCACTATGAGGTAAGATTTAGCAGCTCAAGGCCAAAAACACCCTCCTTTGAAGCTTAGGTACCAGGTATGTAAGTCAGTAGCCTCGCAAGAGCCTTAGCTTGTGCCAACCAGAATGGCTAATAGGAGTCTATCTACTGTAACATGAGGCAGCTTGAAGTACACCACCTGGACAGGACGCTAGTCGATCCCAGCGCTTTACCTCCAATCTAGCTCCTTAGAGACCCATCAGGTCCCATTTGTACAGTCTTTGGTATGACTCAGCCAGGACAGCCACTCTCACCACTATTCCACTCACCTCTAACACTGCATGTCAAATAAAACAATTGATTAGCAGCAGTCCTTTCACTGTTTATTTCTGTTTCAGGTGTTTGGGTACACTTGCCAGTATGAAGGATGGAGTGAATTGATCCTCTTGGTAAAATAGGGTTGGGTGGCATAATCCCATAGCAGAGCAGCATGCAGGAAGAAAAAACAGTGTTAATGTTTTTCTTCCTCAAGGGGAGAGACTAAATGGCCTGAGCAGATTAGTTCAACAAGCCCACTGAGACTGCTGCCGTTCTCCTCTGCGCTCAGTGGAGATGGGTTCTCTTCTTCTTCATCTTCATCTTCTTCTCTGATACTGAAAACAACTTTTCCAAATAATGGAGACATTTATTTGTGTTGAGATCAGCCTACTTCTGATAGCCTTTGTAAAAAAAGTACCTTGGAGGATTCTTGCTATACATTAGGCATATAGGCTACTATACATGAAAATACTGTTCTGGCAATTGGCTCCTAGACATACAATTCAGGGCTTCCCCAAGTACAATCTCAATGACACTTAACAATGATGGCCACTTTTCTTGGGAAAAACCCTGTATCATATAACAACTAAATCACAGGTAGACTAGCATCATGATACAACTACAGCAGTTTGCTTATCGTGTCGCATTTGGAGAGGGCAAGATCCTCTTTCTCAGGGGGTTCACCTGTGCTAAAGAATAGTGTTTTACAGTGCATTACAGCAACCTCTGAGTAAATGTCACTCATTATCGTTCATGCCTATGTGGCAGATGGAGACTCTAGGTGAGCAGTACAGAGAGTCCATTGTAGCCCGTGTCAGGAGCAGCCTTCATGACTGGGTCCTTGTTGTAAGAGAAAATACTGATTCCATGTGAGGGCCGAAAATGCACCTCAAAATAGAGGTCCGTGGAGAGGCTCTATACCATGTCCCAACCTTACCCCCACCATGCCAAGAAGGCTGCCTTTCTCTATGCACACACTCAAACGAAAAACGACATAATGTACCGTACATGCCTGATAAGATAAACCTTAAAGGCCAGACTTGGCCGATGAGTGATTAGGCTACCTTTCAACTGAGATTCACTGAGAAAAATTGGCAATAGAAAGTATCCTTTTTTTGTTAACCAGGTAAGTTGAATGAGAACACATTCTCATTTACAGCAACCACCTGGGGAATAGTTACAGGGGAGAGGCAATGAATGAGCCAATTGGAAACGATGATTAGGTCGCCATGATGGTATGAGGGCAAGATTGGGAATTTAGCCAGGACACCAGGGTTAACAGCCCTGTTCCCCAGGCACCGAAGACATTGATGTCAATTATGACAGCACCTAACACCTCTCTGATTCAGAGGGGTTGGGTTAAATGCAGAAGATAGATTTCAGTTGAATAACTGACAAAGCATCCCCCTTTCCCTACACTTACGCCAAGTGCCATGGGACCTTTGGTGACCACAGAGAGTCAGAACACTCGTTTAACATCCCATCCAAAAGACAGCACCCAACACAGGATAATGTCCTAAATCACTGCCCTGGGACATACAATTATATTATTTTTTAGACCAGAGGAAAGAGCGCCTCCTACTGTCTCTGCAACACCACTTCCAGCAACATCTGTTCTCCCATCCAGGGACCAAACAGAACCAACCCTGTTTTAGCGTCAGAAGCGAGCCAGCAGTGGGATGCAGGATGGTATTCTTCTGGTGGTAGGCTGCTGGATACAAATGATCATGATTATAAATTGTTTTTTTCTTGTTTCTTGTTGAGGTAGCTAAGTTAGACCTAGTTAGATTAGCGATGTTAGACCCTTTAAACTATGTCTATGTTGCTATTGGGAGACATATTTTACTGTCGTGCTTCAACATGCTGAAACTATTTGATAGCCTGAACATCTATTTGGTGTTTTCAAAAAGTACCTTATGTTTGTTTCAAACTTCTCTTCTTACAGGCAATGATAAACTCTGATACAACGCAGCAAGATCCCTTGGACAAATCCTGGGTCTTTTTTCTACTGTAATTTGTTGGTATGATCTCAGTGTCACCGAGAAGTAATTGTCAGTGTGAAACCATAACTCCATGTCTCAGCTCTCTGTGGTCTCCCCAGACTGAGCCAACATGTGTCAAACAAGGACTTCATGAGTTGATTAGAGTGGCAGTGTCTGAAAATGTCAATGTCTGGCACGAAGGCCTACGCTTGTCATCTCACAATGTTGTGACGTATTTAGTCCGTACTATTGGGGGCCTCATATAGAGCTTTACTATCAAGAGGGTGTGGTCCGAAATTAGTTTAGATTTGTTTATATTCTTGGATGACATAATTGGATCTAACTACCCATTTATGTATTAACATGTTAACTCAAAACATTAGGGAGTGAATTTTGGCCATTCCTAACAAATATATATATTTTTCTTCCTATCCTTCCTTGTCAATACCATGGCCATGTAGAATGTCACCAGGAATGACACCTGGTGGGCACTACTTTATACCTCACCCTCACTCACTCGATTAGTGACCAAATAAAAGGAACTCAGTCTGAGATTTTAGGAACTCAGTTGGGGTCTAAACTTACTGTTGAGAGTTAGAATAGTAGAATAAACAAGGTGCCAGCTATCTAAACTTGTGCCCAGGGGCCCTGATCCCCAGGGGGCCTCCATTGATTTTGTTAGTGACTCTTACTCAGATACGCTATATATACAAATGTATGTTGACACCCCTTCAAATTAGTGGATTCGGCAATTTCAGCCACACCTGTTGCTGACAGGTGTATAAAATCGAGCACACTGCCATGCAATCTCTATAGACACACATTGGCAGTAGAATGGGCTTACTGAAGAACTCAGTGACTTTTAACATGGCACCGTCATAGGATGCCACCTTTCCAACAAGTCAGATTGTCTACTTTCTGCCCTGCTAGAGCTGCCCCAGTCAACTGTGCTGTTATTGTGAAGTGTAAAAGTATAGGAGCAACAACGGCTCAGCTGCAAAGTGGTAGGCCACACAAGCTCACAGAATGGGACTGCCGATCTCTGAAGCGCGTAGCGCGTAAAAATTCTCTGTCCTTCACTACTGAGTTCCAATCTGCCTCTGGAAGCAACATCAGCACAATAACTGTTCATCTGGAGTTTCATGAAATGGGTTTCCATGGCCGAGCAGTCGCACACAAAACAAAAATCACCATTCGTAATGCTAAGCGTCGGCTGGAGTGGTGTAAAGCTCACTGCCACTGGGACTCTGGAGCAGTGGAAATCCGTTTTCTGGACTGATGAATCACGCTTCACCATCTGGCCGTCCAACGGACAAATCTGGGTTTGGCGAATGCCAGCAGAACGCTACCTGCCCGAATCCATAGTGCCAACTGTAAAGTTTGGTGAAGAACGAATAATGGTCTGGGGCTGTTTTTCATGGTTTGGGCTCGGCTCCTAGGTTCCAGTGAAGAAAAATGTTTATGCTAAAACACACAATGACATTCTATACGATTCTGTGCTTCCAACTTTATGGCAACAATTTGGGGAAGGACCTTTCCTGTTTCAACATGACAAATTGCCTTGTGTACAAAGCGAGGTCCATACAGAAATGGTTTGTTGAGATTGGTGTGGAAGATCTTGACTGGCCTGCTCAGAGCCCTGACCTCAACCGCATCAAACACCTTTGGGATACATTGGAATGCCAACTTTGTGCCTAAACGCCCAACATCAGTTCCGACCTCACTAATGCTCTTGTGGCTGAATGGAAGCAATGTTCAAATATCTAGTGGAAAGCCTTCCCAGAAGAGTGGACTCCATATTAATGCCCATGATTTTGGAATGAGATGTTCGACGAGCAGGTGTCTACATACTTTCGGTCATGTAGTGTATACAAACATGTCATAAGTCATCGTAAATTGTGTAGAATTGCAGCAAATTTGCTTTGAATTTGCAATCTTTTCTCTGCGTCCCAAAATGATGGTCAGTGCCCCAAAAAGTCTAGGGCCGGCCATGCTCACCCACTCCCATATGGACAGGAAAGGGAAGCCGATAAATGAACACATAAATTGCCTTGAATATTTCTCCGAAGGGAGTATATACCGGAATAATACAGGATTTAGTTCCTTCATCATTGATTATCACTAAGGCCCCTTGAAACACAAGGAGGATGGATACACAAGGCCTAACATGGATAACATCTAGGACTGGACTTTGTCTGTCTGCAGTCAGTCATCTATACTGGTAGTTAGTGCGTGTAGCCAGGCTAAGAGACATGAAATCAGGAAAACAGAGATTCCAGCACAGAATCCACAATCTAATTCAAATAAATGAAGATGAAATGAATAACGGGAAAATATCAATTTGTATATGACTGTTGACCTCAGTACAACATTTCTTAATCCTCTTCCTGGTCGAAGCAGTGTAGGACACCTTTCCCGGTTCAGTTCTGTTGTTGAAAGCAGATTGAAGAGAGCAAAGAAGGGATGAAAAAAAGAAACCCTTTTAAAAGAGTCCTGCCTGGCGTAGATTTTTTTTTCCATCAAAAGAAGTGAAGCACATCTGCATGGCACATTACTGTGGAAAACCATTGGAGAAGGAGAGTTCATATCCTCTGGACATGCTTCTCATTATGCTCTCTGAGATTAACTAAATGTGTGAAAACACAGATATGGCCCTGCTTTGCCCCATTTAATAACAAGCAACCCATGTAATAGTATGTCATTATTAAATATTGGTTGTGATCCTACAAATACCTTCATTGTGTGTGGATAACTCAGCTAGGCTGCATCTTGTAAGCACCCTATTTCCTATAGAGTGCACTTTTGACCAGCAGGATAAGCTGAAAAAATTCTTTAAATCTTAAATTACCTAAAAAAGGTATTATCGTGTTAAAACAACACAAATACAAACCCACCCTGTGAACACCATGGAAACTGCACTCCCAGTTCGCCACTTCCTGTCCAGGCTAATGAAAGGACAATGTATCATGGATAGAAACTTCAGTTTCCATAAAGGCCATTATAAACACACTGTCTGGCCACTACTTACCTGAGGGTACTCTCTCCCCTACCTAGATCCAGTTCTCCCATAATGAAAGACCTCACTCTGAGGCTGGGGATGACCTGGTTTACTGTTTGGGTCTGGGCTGAGGTTGCTGCACCAACGACCTGCTGAAGGAGCACTCAGGGAGCTTGAACAAACAGTATGACCCAGGTCAAGCTCAGAAATATGGAACCTTGAACCTTTGGAATATGGAACCTATTTTAATATCTCTCTCTCTCTCTGCAACTGGATATTGAACTTCCTGACTCCCCAGGTGGTGAGGGTGGGCAACATTACTTCCCCCACGCTGACTCTCAACGCGGGGGCCCCACAGGGGTGTGCGTTTAGTCCCCTCTTGTACTACCTCTGTTCACCCACGACTGTGTGGCCAAGCACGACTCCAACACCATCATCAAGTTTCCTGACGACATGGTGGTGGTAGGCCTGATCACCGGTGAGGATGAGCCTACAGGGAGGACAGTGATCTGGCATGGCACTACTTAGGGTGGTGCGTTCAGCCCAGTATATCACTGGGGCCGAGCTCCCTGCCATCCAGGACCTCTATAACAGGCAGTGTGAATGGAAGGCTCAGAAAAGACTTCAACCACCCAAGCCATAGACTGTCCTCTCTGTTTCCGAAAGGCAAGCGGTACCGGAGTGTCAAGTCTGACACCAACATGCTCCTGAACAGCTTCTATTGCCAAGCCATATGACTGCTAAATAGCTAACAAAATGGCTACATGGACTATATGCATTGACCCTTATATTTTTATTTTAGACTCTACACACACACACTTAATTTGCTCACACAAACATAACAAGCACACACATTCATACTGACTCTCCACACTCGCACACACACTCAGGCATAATCATAACATATATATATACGCTGCTGCTACTCTGTTTATCATATCTCCCGATGCCTAGTCACCCTACCCCTATACATACTGTATCTACTCCTACTACAGTAAAGGTGCTATCTTAGAAAATGTTCTATCTAAAACCATAAAGTGTTCTTCGTCTCTCCCCATAGGAGAACCCTTTCTAAGAGTGTACCACTCCAGTATCCCTGCACATTGTAAATATGGTCCTGGCACTGATCCTGGAACTAGCTTACATACTTTCTTGTGTGTTTTTGTTCTACTTTACTTTATTTTACAGTATAATATTTTTTACTACTGATACTGATTACAGCATTGTTGAGAAAGAGAGCTTGCAAGAAAAGCATTTCAGTGTACTTATGCACATGACAATAAAACTTGAAACTTGAATCAGGAACCTTCTCAGAGGACTTCTAACCTGCTGGTCCCAGATCAGTTTGAGCTGTCTTACCAACTCCTAAGGTCGCTGTGTGAGTATTACAGCACAAACAGATCTGCAACCAGCAGGCTTGTGGATCTCTGCTGAAGTTCCCACCCACTGTTAAGAAAGTGACTGAGAGATGTCTGATTTGAAACATCTGCTCCACATAGCTCTAAAACTTAAAAGTGGGCAACTACAGTTCACCCCTCAAAGAAGAAACAATGTGACATTTTCTGAAATAATGATGCAGGTGGACATGTATTTCCGTGTACATATATCTGAGGACCCAGAGCTGAAGCCTTGATGGCTTTTAAAACATGTATTGTATATAATGACCAGCAGTCATGTTAGAAGACGTTGAATGTTTTGGGATTTGAGGTTTTCCTTCAACCAGAAACAGGAGTCTTGGTTTAGAGCTGTCCTATATATTACTGCATGTGGAATGTGCTCCTTAAACGTTGTGTTGATTCAGACTTACACATTAACTGCATCCTGGCTAATACGCTGATTCCCAATCTCTTGTCCCCCACACTCCAATGGATGTTTATTACATCTTCAACTGTGTCTGGTCTCCCTGTGGAGAACGTTGAGAAACCATGGTCTGTCTCTTTGGGGAGAGGAAGAAGAGGATGAACCGGTGTCATTGAACACACCAAGACCTTGCCAAATACTGAAGAACATGGCTTTTCTACTTAGGTCCTAGACAGCAGGCCCAAATCTTTACTGTTGGCTACTGTCATATACAGCTAAGAAAGTATTTCTCAACGTGACCAGCTTACTAATAGAGTTGAAGTTGGAAGTTGGCATACACCTTAGCCAAATACATTTAAACTCAGTTTTTCACAATTCCTGACATTTAATCGTAGTCTTAGGTCAGTTAGGATCACCACTTTATTTCAAGAATGTGAAATGTCAGAATAATAGAAGAGGGAATGATTTATTTCAGCTTTTATTTCTTTCTTCACATTACTAGTAGGTCAGAAGTTTACATACACTCAATTAGTATTTGGTAGCATTGCCTTTAAATTGTTTAACTTGGGTCAAACATTTCGGGTAGCCTTCTACATGCTTCTCACAATAAATTGGGTGAATTTTGGACCATTCCTCCTGACAGAGCGGGTGTAACCGAGTCAGGTTTGTAGACCTCCTTGCTCGCACACGCTTTTTCAGTTCAGCGCACAAATTTTCTATGGGATTGAGGTTACGGCTTTGTGATGACCACTACCAGACCTTGACTTTCTTGTCGTTAAGCCATTTTGCCACAACTTTGGGAGTATGCTTGGGGTCATTGTCCATTTGGAAGACTCATTTGCGATCAAACTAATATCTTGAGATGTTGCTTCAAAATATCCACATAGTTTTCCTACCTCATGATGCCATCTATTTTGTGAAGAGCACGAGTCCCTCCTGCAGCAAAGCACCCCCACAACATGATGCTGCCACCCCCGTGCTTCACGGTTGTAGATGGTGTTCTTCGGCTTGCAAGCCTCCCCCTTTTTCCTCCAAGCATAATCATCGTCATTATGGCCAAAAGGTTCTATTTTTGTTTCATCAGACCAGAGGACATTTCTCCAAAAAGTACGATCTTTGTCCCAATGCAACCTGTAGTCTGGCTTTTTTAATGGTGGTTTTGGAGCAGCCCTTCAGGTTATGTCGATATAGGACTCGTTTTACTGTGGATATAGATACTTTTGTACCTGTTTCCTCCAGCATCTTCACAAGGTCCTTTGTTGTTGTTCTGGGATTGATTTGCACTTTTTGCACCTAAGTACATTCATCTCTAGGAGACAAAACGCGTCTCCTTCCTGAGCGGTATGACGGCTGCGTGGTCCCATGGTGTTTATACTTGTGTACTATTGTTTGTACAGATGAACGTGGTACCTTCAGGCATTTGGAAATTGCTCCCAATGATGAACCAGACTTATGGAAGTCTACAATTTATTTTCTGAGGGCTTGGCTGATTTCTTTTGATTTTCCCATGATGTCAAGCAAAGAGGCACTGAGTTTGAAGGTAGGCCTTGAAATACATTCACAGGTACACCTCCAATTGACTCACATTATGTCAAATAGCCCACCAGAAGCTTCTAAAGCCATGACATAATTTTCTGGAATTTTCCAAGCTGTTTAAAGGCACAGTCAACTTTGAGTATGTAAACTTCTGACCCACTGGAATTGTGATACAGTGAATTGTCTGTAAACAATTGTTGGAAAAATTACTTGTGTCATGCACAAAGTAGATGTCCTAACCGACTTGCCAAAACTATAGTTTGTTAACAATAAATTTGTGGAGTGGTTGAAAAAACATTTTTAACGACTCCAACCTAAGTGTATGTAAACTTCCAACTTCAGCTGTACATTTACACTGCACCGAACACAAATCCCAAATCTCAGGGCTATCCATCTGTCAGTTTCATGTATGATTTGAGACAAAATGCATTTTAATTTTCTACTGTAAAGTGATATTGCTCTAATCACTGTAAAATATATTTTACAAATAAATCCTTGATGGTCACTAAGAGAATGTCTCTCTCTCAATTCAATTCAATTCAATGGCTTTATCTCTTGGTCATGCTATCTCTCTCTCTCCTCTCCCTCACTCTCTATCTATGTCTCCTTCTCTATCTCCCTCTCCCATAAAATTCCACCCAACCTCTACCAGGGGCTTGGGCTGAGTGCATAGTCCTGGGATGGGAAAAAAGTATACCGTTCCTCCCCTCACCTGTGAAATTTCAGAGGGAGCCAGGGTGAAAGGGGGCATTGTTTCCCCCCTAGAGGAATGCCCCGTGTTGTCCTCAAATAAAGGCTTCATTTGCACAGGAATTTGGAAGCTCCTTGAGACTTGAGAACATAGAGGAGATCTTGGATTAATGTCCTCTGGTGGGACTGGTCACTAACTGGTCAGTGGGTTGTGTAACTGTAGATTTATATGCCCTAATTTGCAATGAGATATGAGTATGTGACAGTAAGGAACTTCTGTGATGATGTTATCTGATGAGTTATTTTTCTTCATATTTCAGATTACATTATCATACATTATAACATCCCAGATAGTAGCCAACTGTTTGAGAAGTATTTTCAAAACTGTCTCTAGAAGCTTGCCTCTATCAAAGATGAAGTGTGACACAGGAAACTAGTTTGGCCTGGAATGAATGAGTGACAGAAGTTGGCAATTTTGCTTGGCCAAATGCCAACTATACAGGCCCCTGAGAGAGAGAGCCACTGCGGACAATACACTGTGGTTAGGACAACTGGGGTAGTTGAGGAAATATATATTAATACTGGATTCATTGTCTTGTCTACAATAGTTTCAGGGGTTGTTGTTCCTCATTACTCAGACCAACTAAGTAATAACATTTACTTTCAGTTGTCTGTGTCTTCTTAGTAGTATCTCTAGACAATCAAAGACAAATAAAACGGTGAGTATACCTACAATACTGTGATGTGCTTTGTGCAATGGGTTTCAAACTAAAACCTCTAATTTCTCATAGTTCATCAACTTTAGGGACCTGACTATTTTATTGATAATGTTGACCTCTACTGGTGAAAGGAAAGCGATACACTCAAGTAAATAATCCTAGTGATGGACATCCTGCTTAACCAACAGACTTTGAACGCTTGGTAGGCGGTCAAATATGTAAACATCCAATCATCGATCATTTTGGGCGGAAGTGGTTCGCATGCGCTCCTGGCTGCAAGAAAACCTATATTAGCTAGCAGGTATGTGGCAAAAAACAGTTCTTTAAATTCATAAATGTATTTAATTACAATGAGCTACTCATTGAATGACGTGGTGTAATGTTATAGCAACATGTACTACATTAAATGGTGGAGAATGTGAATTAAACGCTAGTTACAAATATCAGCTTGTCTAGTTGATGCAGGTCCTCTAGCTAGCTACCTACTGTACTTGCCTCGGAGTCTGAATTGAGTTAATCGACAAAATGTTAGGTCTGTGTCTGGACGCTGTGGGATATTAGCTATCAGAAAGGAATAACCAAATAAATCTTTGATATGTTGGATATCATAATCGGTGTGGGTTTTGTTTGGCAGGCCGGGAGGATTTCAGAGGATGAACTAGCTGGTTTCATTTCGCTGATCAATGTATAGGTAACGTTAACGGGTGGGGATACTTTGTGGAACGCTCGAACAGGAATCTGTTGCAAAAACGTCGTAAATAACAAGGCTGCCAACAAACAACGCATACAAAGTTGTATAGCGGCAGAATAAGATACCCGGTAACGTAGGCCGTGGGATTTTTAATTACGTTTTTAACTCCCAACGGATATTCCGAAAAAAAATTGTCCTCACTCTGGTAGTCTATGGACAAACGTTAAGAATAAGCGACGTGGTTAGTTTATGCCTATTCTGCAGCTAGTTAGCTAGGTGAATTGGTCATGCTACTTTGTATGCGTTGTTTGTTGGCAACCTTGTACTTTACGAAGTTTTTGGAACAGATTCCCGTTGGAACGTTCCACAAATTATACCCTGCCAAGATAATGTTAACGCTTGAGTAAATGAGGAATACAAGGTCTATTGAAAGCAGGTTCTTCCACACAGGTGTGGGTATTGAGTTGTTTAAAGGAAAATTATATTTAAGATCTAGAACTTTTAAGAATACAGTTGATATGATGCATTTTGCATCATATGATGCTGCGTTTTCAAATACATTTGTATTGGTCGCATACACATGATGCTGCGTTTTGCGTCATATTATGCTGAAACGTCATACCAGCTGTATTTCTGTTTTTGAAAGCTATATCTCTTGAATGCTGACATGCAAAACATTTTGGGACTATATCAACAATGGACTAATGAACGAATACCAAACGGTAGTTTATGGGTGGAGTTTTCCTTTAAGCAATTAACATACATCATGCTTAGGGTCATGTATTAAAATGCTCTACAGTTCATTATTTTGGTCATTAGTTTTTGTTACCATGGCTATGCACCCATCCACAGGTCACTGAATGGTTTGATTAGCATGAAAACGATGTAAACCATATGCCATGACCATCTCAGTCACCAAATCTCAACCCAAATGAACACTTCTGGGAGATTCTTGAGATGTGCCCGAGACGGAGTTTTCCACCACCATCAACAAAACACCAAATGATGGAATTTCTTGTGGAAGAATGGTGTCACATCCCTCCAATAGAGTCCCAGACATTTGTAGAGTTTATGCCTAGGCGCATTGAATCTTTTCTGGCTCGTGGCCCAACACCATATTAATAACACACTTTATGTTGGCGTTTCCTCTATTTTGACAGTTAACTGTACACTACAGCAACTAGCTAGCCAGCACAGGTTGGTCTCTCAATAATGTGGGTTATTTCCCATCCTTGTCATTGATTCTCCTTTATCTGCACTCTGATCTGAGAACACAGGGTAGGTAAAAGCCCAGTTCCTATAAATCACTACAGATAAAGTAATGGAGACAAGAGGTTCACACCATTGCAGATGCATACTTGCAAGCCACCATGTTGCATTCATCCCTCCCTCAACAGTAACATTAAGTCTCGTAGCTCGTTAGCTTTCTTTTCTATCCCCAGGTAATGTTACCGGGTTAGTCAAAACATATTCTGATCTGTCTCTGACAGCGCTATGGCGGGTGAGGACGAGGAGTTGGTCCAGTTGAGGAAAAGTAGAACTCTGATCATCCGCCATCTCCCTGCTGACCTGTCCAGGGATGAGAAGCAGGATCTACTCAAGTACTTTGGTGCCGTGGGAGTCAGAGTGTTCTCTGATAAAGGAGTACTGGTAGGTCAGACCATGTTGCCGTATCTTCAGTCTTAGGTGGCTACTGTCTTAAAACAGTCGATTTTTCACCATAAACAACACCATCATGACAACAAAACAACATGACATCAAAAAACACAATCCAATAGCACATTTAATACATCACTGAAGCTGGAGACTCATATCTCCCTCACTAACTTTAAGCACCAGCTGTCAGCAGCTCACAGATCACTGCACCTGTACATAGCCCATCCAACTGCCTCATCCCCCATACTGTTATATATTTTATTTATTTGGCTCCTTTGCACCCCAGTATCTCTACTTGCACACTCATCTTCTGCACATCTATCACTCTAGGGTTTAATTGCTATATTGTAATTATCTCACCACTATGGCCTATTTATTGCCTTAACTCCCTTACCTCATTTGCACACACTGTATATAGGCCTTTTCTATTGTATTATTGACTGCATGTTTGTTTATCCCATGTGTAACTGTGTTGTTCTTTGTGTCGCACTGCTTTGCTTTATCTTGGCCAGGTCGCAGTTGCAAATGAGAACTTGTTCTCAACTAGCCTACCTGGTTAAATAAAGGTGAAAAAAAACCTTTATTTTTTATTTATTTTTTTACAACAATTGTACATTAATTCAAAACCGCTGGGCCTCGATGGACCACCTTCAAGCTAATGAGCACTCATTCTGACTGCAGAATTCTAACAGTGTAATTTATATATTTCATAGCCTATAAGTGCAAAGTGGCCTTGATAAATAGTGAAACTCGGCACAAATGTAATAATTGCATTATAATTAATGTGTCGATATGACGGCAGTCAAAAATAGTCAATTGTCAGCTATGTGCTTGTATTGTGTACATCTTCAGGCAATGGCATCAGTTGGATTTCAACTAGCTGTTTAGCTGTTATCCCTTGTCCTAACAGTTGACACAAATGTTGTAACTTTCACTTCCTTGACACACTTTGACATACTTTTGTTTGGTTGTAGTGCATAATAGTCTCCGGTTTTCTCTTTGTGTTCCCGTTGTACGGCTGTGCCGGGGTGCCTTATTATGCGCAGCGGGAAGGAGCTTGCCTCTCACTTTGTTCATGGTGCCAGCCATACTTGTTTCCTCTGCAAGCAACTTGTTCGCCAATGACAGTGAAGTTAAGAAATTGTCCATGGTGACATTTCTCATAAGGTCTCCGACATTCGCTCACCTGCTGCCCGATGTAGATATTTTCACAGATATTGAAAGCCGTTCAGCATGTACAATTACGCCTACTATAACTGTGTAGCCTACTCCAAGTATGGCCAGAGTAGACTGATAAGACTGCTTTTATTTAGTGGACTGAATTAGGGTACATACCATTTTAAGATTAGAATGGATCAGTACAATAATTGGTGATTACATAATTATGCATCGTTCGCTTCCCCTCGCTCATCAACTCACCCATTCTCCCCCTTTCTCCCCATCATACTGGAGAATGCATTTCCACTTCTCCAGAGTCCAATGGCGGCGAGCTTACACTACTCCAGCTGACTGTTGGCATTGTGCATGGTGATCTTAGGCTCCCGACGAACAGTTCTTGTCCTGACATTGCTTCCAGAGGCAGTTTGGAACTCTGTAGTGAGTGTTGCAACCGAGGACAAACAATTTTTACGCACTTCAGCACTTGGCGATCCCGTTCTGTGAGCTTGTGTGGCCTACCACTACGCGGCTGAGCTGTTGTTGCTCCTAGACGTTTCCACTTGACAATAACAGCGCTAACAGTTGACAGGAGCAGCTCTAGAAGGGCAGACATTTGATGAACTGACTTGCTGGAAAGGTGGCAACCTATGATGTGCCACATTGAAAGTCACTGAGCTCTTCCGTAAGGCTATTCTACTGCCAGTGTTTGTCTATGGAGATTGCATGGCTGTGTGCTCGATGTTATTCAGTTTTGAGGCAATTATTGGTGTGATTATCAGAGAAGGAGAGGCAGTGGGGAAAACAATACAAAAAAATGACTTGTCCTCCTCAAACTGGTTCTGGCTCCATTTCTTTCTACGATATTAAGATTTTAGCACCAACGGTGTGTTGTTTAGACTTATTTAGGAAAAGTCAAGGGTGGATATTGACTTAAATGGCAGAGTAATAAATAACTACAAAATCATGAACAGTCACAATGACTGCTTTAGCGGTTCCCGTGCTAATGCAATTCAATCCTTATACCTCCAGAGACACACAGCCTTTGCAACATTTGCGAGTGAAAAGTCTGCAGCAAAGGTAGGCTAATTGTTTCTGCCTTCAGTAGCAGTTCATTATTATATTACATGATGTAAATTAGTGTTCTAGTAAAACCTGTATTCTCTCCCCTGTCCTGCAGGCTCTGAGCAGGCTTCACCAGCTACAGATCCTCAACCATACCCTGGTGGTGGAGTTTGCCAAAGACCAGGAACATGTGACAGTGCTGAAAGACCCACCTGTGTCAGACAGGTAATTTACTTCAACTAGGTGAGGCAGTCAAATATGTTCAATTGTAAAGCAAAACTTGTCTAGTGTGTATTAAAGCCTTTATTTTTCTCAGTGCAACAGATGGCAAAGATGTGAAGAAGAAAAAGGAAGTGACACAACCGAGTATACCACTAATAGAGACTGGCACTGCACCCAAACTCGGGTAATTGTGTGCGTGCATGTGTGTGTCTTGAGACTGATGCTGTCTGTGTGCTGCCTGGGGGGAGACTGACTAAGACTCGGCCGGAATCTCCAATGAGGAGCTGTCAGCATTCTCATGTCCAATTATAACCCCAGGTCTCAGGTCTGTGGCTGAGCACATCAGCAATGGCAGGTCAGGTCTGTGGCTTGGTGCTCAGCAGTGACATCAGCAGTGGCAGGCCATCTGCCACTGCCAGTTGGTGGCACCAGGTGGCCTTTGATAAAGACACTCAGGGCTGAGGTGTAAGGTGTCATGCCACTATGAGAAGTCCCCTATCCTACACATCACACACATTGGAGGTTGATTTGTCTGTCAGTTATTTGAGGGTATGTGCATAATCGTTGTTGGATGAAATGCATGTGTACAGTCATTTTTTGTAATTACTTGGCTTTGAAGCTCCAGTAAGCCTACAGCAAGACTTGCAGCAAGTTGTGCTTTAGGGACGGTTTCTCAGTCCTGTACTGAAAGTGTTTTTTAGTCCAGGAATAGGCTTATTCCAGGAAAGCGGCCCATTGAGTTCATGTTCCCTGCACATTCGGTTACAAAGTATAATTTTTAATGCAGGTAATGGCTTTTTTAAATTAAAAGCCCCCCATACCCTGAGTGTAAATAGGCTTTGAATTGAATGAGTTTCAGCCTCTATAGCTGGCCCAGCACAGAACAGGGCCTAGCCTAAGCTCGGACCTTAGTCATTACACGAGAACAGACCTTGAATAGATGCTGAGATGGCATACTGTTCCCAACGTCCCTGAAGAGGAAGTGTGATATTGAGTGTATTTCAGGCGCATGCTGTGCAGGTTGTTAAGGAGAAAGGCAGCCAAAGCCCGCTACTAAACCTTGGTTGCCTGCTTACGTATTTATGCGGCCCCATTATTTAGACATATTGTTTCTGGTATTATTTTTGTGTGTTGGGAGACCGTACGTTTGTAGGTAGCGCTTGACATGTTTTATGTGCTAATTATTCTCTTTCCTGTTGCTTTTTCTGTCCCTCATTTGCTGCAGGTTGAAATTTCCATCAAATCCCAGTCTGAAATATTTATATCCACCTCCTTCGAATGGGATTCTGACAAACATAACACATGCCCTTCTGAGCGTACCAAACTTTTACGTTCAGGTGAGTACATCATGCAAAGTGATATTTCCTTCTGTGTTGGTTTATTTCGGATCATGCTGGGAAATGTATTTATTCAAATATATATTATTCCTCATCTCTGCTTTTATTTATTCCACAGTTAGATGTCCTTCTTTTAACCTTAGAGAAAAACAATTGTGTTACCAAAATAACATTTACATATTGTTATAAGAGGTCCAAATTGACTTAGAACATAAAAAATGTTATCCCTGGTGTTTTCTTTTGACCATATCCAACACACTTTAAAGATCAAACAGAAAACATTTGCCTTGGAAATTACAATTGAGTGTGCTTTGCAAATTTTAATATTAAGACTAAGTGGGAGGCATGAGTAAAGGGTTTAACATTTGCCTCCATGCTGCTGGGCTGCCCTTCTTACTCTGTGGGAACTATTCACATTTGCAGTAGCTCATAATGGTCTCTTGGTGGCGCTAGTGTGTTGTGGAAGAGCAGGCCATTGTCCTAACAATGCAGGCACTCTCCTCAATCAGTACCTCACCCACTGTATAGTTCCATGGGTAAATGTTGCAGACATATGCTCTCCTTGCAATCTGTGTTGCATATGGAGCTGAGGTCACAATGACAGTGTGTTTGTGTTGCTAGCATAGATGTCAAAACCAGTAGATGGTGATAATGCTGATTAGAGGTCGACCGATTTATGATTTTTCAATGCCAGTACCGATTATTGGAGGACCAAAAAATGCAGATACCGATTAATCTGACAATTTTTTAAATATATATATGTATGTTTGCATATGTAATAATGACAATTACAATAATACTGAATGAACACTTTTATTTTAACTTAATATAATACATAAATAAAATCAATTTAGTCTCAAATAAATAGTGAAACATATTCAATTTGGTTTAAATAATGCAAAAACAGTAAAAAAAAAGAAAAAAGTAAACAGTAAAAAAAAGTTAGTGCAATATCTGTCATGTAAAAAAACTAACGTTTAAGTTCCTTGCTCAGAACATGAGTCTTCAATATTCCCAGTTAAGACGTTTTAGGTTGTAGTTATTATAGGACCATTTCTCTCTATACCATTTCTATTTCATATACCTTTGACTATTGGATGTTCTTATAGGCACTTTAGTATTGCCAGCCTAATCTCGGGAGTTGATAGGCTTGAAGTCATAAACAGGGCTGTGCTTCAAGCATTGTTAAGAGGTGCTGTTTGAATTAATGCTTGCGAGCCTGCTGCTGCCTTCCACCACTCAGTCAGACTGCTATATCAAATCATATACTTAATTATAGGATAATAAACACACAGAAAAATGAGCCTTTGGTCATTAATATGGTCAAATCCGGAAACTTTCATTTTGAAAACAAAACGTTTATTCTTTCAGTGAAATACGGAACCGTTACGTATTTTATTGAACAGGTGGCAGCCCTAAGTCTACATTTTGCTGTTACATTGCACAACCTTCAATGTTATGTCATAATTATGTAAAATTCTGGCAAATTAATTACAGTCTTTGTTAGGAATAAATGGCCGTTCAACAGTTCGCAACAAGCCAGGCGGCCCAAACTGCTGCATATACCCTGACTCTGCTTGCACTGAACGTATGAGAAGTGACACCATTTCCCTAGTTAATATTGCCTGCTAACTTGAATTTCTTTTAACTACATATGCAGGTTTAAAGATTATACGTGTGTATTGATTTTAAGAAAGGCATTGATGTTTATGGTTGGGTACATTATTGCAACGAATGTGCTTTTTTTCGCGAATACGCTTTCGTTAAATCATCACCCGTTTGGCGTAGTTGAAGTAGGCTGCGATTCGATGATAAATTAACAGGCACTGTATTGATTATATGCAACACAGAACAAGCTAGTTAACCTAGTAATATCATCAACCATGTGTAGTTAACTAGTGATTATGTGAAGATTGTTTTTTATAAGGTAAGTTTAATGCTAGCTAGCAACTTACCTTGGCTCCTTGCTGCCACAAGGTTCTTTTGATGCTGCACTCGCGTAACCAACCGGTGGTCAGCCTGCCCACGCAGTCTCCTCGTGGATTGCAATGTAATCGGCCATAATCGGCATTCCAAAAAGGCAGATTACCGATTGTTATGAAAACTTGAATTCGACCCTAATTAATTGGCCATGCCGATTTAATCGGTCGATCTCTAGTGCTGATGTCATCCACGTATTCCTATTGAAAACTCCCGTTGCCGCATGAAGCCAGAAGTATTTCAATTTGAATTGTGCCATATTGCTGAATGGCAGCAAAAAATCTCTAAGGATCATGGTGAAAGTGGTCATAACTAGCAAAGGATCATGGTCGATGTAATTGTTTCATCCTGACAGAGGGTCAACTGTAGCCTCCTCGAAGCCTACTCACCCGTGATTTGTTTGTGTCAGCATGTATGATGCAATGGATCACTGTTTCATAAAATATTTACATTTGTACCGAACGTTCAAATAATTCAGTGTGGGGATTGAACTTGATCATAATAAACAAACTTTAAAATCCAAAACGGCAGCCTAAATTTTTGGGGGGCCGATCTGGCGACCATAATTTACGCATTAGCCGCCTAGCAGAGCTTGTGACTTCGCGCTCCAAACCGGACACTGGGGGCCTGGTTGCTAGTGTGTGTTTGTGATATTAGCACAGTCACGCCAATCCGCCCAGACGTTTTACAATAAATCATTTGATTCAGAGCTTCAGCTAGCTAAGCCTTTAAGAAGTGGAGCATTGTAGTCTGGGTGCTACAGTACAGTGTGTTGTCATCCAACAGGTCCTTCACCTGATGAACAAGATGAACCTACCGTCTCCGTTCGGCCCCATCACAGCAAGACCTCCGATGGTGAGATTACCGGATCACACTCCAACACACAGATTAGTAGATTATATACTAGCTTCATTTCATATTCTAGAACACAGATTAATAATCTATAGATTGTTCAATAGCTAGATTACGGGAACCATACTCTGAAAGACCCAGATTATTGTCACAACTAGACTAGATTGTCCAATATCTGTATATTATACACTAGTTAGATTTCAATCCCATCTGTGGATGTAGACTAGTGTTACAATTTTGTGTGTGATTGTATGAAAGATTGTGTACTGTAGCAGGTCTTGTAAATGCAGGCCTCAATGAATATACTCTCTCTTTCTACCCTTAGTATGAGATGCATCCTGCCCCCCCTCCACCAATGCCGCCCCCCTATCCTCCCCACTACCCCCCCTTACCAGCAGATGAGATGGACCTCTCCAGCGAGGAGGGGTCTGAGTATGAGAGTGGAGATGACGAGGACAAAGAGAGGTGAGGGACCAATCACACTACTTTATTGGCGATTGATTGAAATTTCAACCAATAGTCAGTTTAGAGGCTGCCCCCGTCAATGTATTTTGGTCTCAAGCCAAATGATTACAAGAGAGATGAGATTTTGACGTTTTTGTGTTGTACCTGTGGTTTTTTTCTTCACCGCTAGGAATTTGCTCGAGCATATCCAAATGGGTTGTTGCAGTGAATGTTGAGTCACATTATTCTGACAATATTTCACAGTATACCACTATTTCCCCTGTGCCATTTCTAGAGCAGTCATCATTTGCACAGTGGCATGAATGTCTAGGCTGCCTTTATTTTCTTTTGTTGATTTCTTCTCCAGGATGATTCGCCTGATGGGTCTGGTCAACCAAGCATGCAAGAGACCTCTGAGAACTAAAGTGTCCTCCAAGAGAAAGAAACCCAAGTTCAAGGATCTTCTCTTTGTCCCCAAGCCCGAATCTCAGAGGTACCCAGCCGCTCATGCACATCAACCCTCTCCCTTTTCTTCTTAATCTATTCTCAACTTTAAAATATGCCGTTTTCTGTTTGAAAGGTACAGGGTTGTCTGTCTGAAGGGCCAGACAACACAACTAGCTGTGAAGGATTTATCCTCCTTCCAGACATTTCTCTCTCGTAATAGTCCGCCAATGTGGCTTTGACTGCATATTGGATATCTGCCTGCACCTTGTGTAACCCCAAAATAGATCAGACCACAAACTCAGTTTGAAGAGAGTAGAAATACAACAAACGCACCCTAAAATGTTCCCTAAGTCTACTCAGTGGCCTGGGAAATATCAAGCTGACCAGAAAAAAACATAAACTAGCTAGATTCACAGATAAATACAGTTTACTGTGCCCAGTGCCAGACCCTGGTGTTTAGTGGGGTATGTTAGCTTTCTTGTACCAGACCTGGGTGTTTAGTGGGGTATTTTAGCTTTCTTGTACCAGACCTGGGTGTTTAGTGGGGTATTTTAGCTTTCTTGTACCAGACCCTGGTGTTTAGTGGGGTATTTTAGCTTTCTTGTACCAGACCCTGATGTTTAGTGGGGTATTTTAGCTTTCTTGTACCAGACCCTGGTGTTTAGTGGGGTATTTTAGCTTTCTTGTACCAGACCCTGGTGTTTAGTGTGTATTTTAGCTTTCTTGTGGTCTCAGTGCTCCAGGGCCCATCTTGCAGCCATCAGATGTGTTTGAGCAGCCCCAGCCTTGCGGACAGAAGAAGATTGAGTTCCACATTTCAGCAGATGTGTCAGCCATACTGGAAGGTGGAGGAGGCAACTCCACCCAGCCACAGGAGCCCACTGAGGAGGCTGAAGGTAGGGCCTTCGACTCGGACTCGCCACAGGGCCAGGCGGCACAGCTCTGGGAAACACACAGTACCAGTCAAAAATGTGGACACCTACTCAAGAGTTTTTCTATATTCTTTATTGTAGAATAATAGTAGTAAATGTAGCCACCCTTTGCCTTGATGACAGCTTTGAATACTCTTGGCATTCTCTCAACCAGCTTCACGAGGTATTCATTTAAATTAACAGGTGTGCCTTGTTAAAAGTTAATTTGCGCATCATTTAGCAGACACTCTTATCCAGAGCGTCTTACAGGAGCAATTAGGGTTAAGTGCCTTGCTCAAGGGCACATTGACAGATTCTTCATCTAGTCAGCTGGGGGATTGGAACCAGCAACCTTTCGGTTACTGCCCCAATGCTCTTAACCGCTAGGCTACCTGCTACCCCTAGATGAAGCTTCTATTCCTTGAGACTTGGAAGAACAATTCGAAGGGGGAATTTAACATGTCAACTTAAAAAATTGAGAAGATAATATTATAGGCCACACAGGTTATAATACAGCTTTAGCATATTTTAGCACATTTTGAATGGTAATAATGAGTACTCATAGAATTATGTAAAAGGAATTTTAATTGGAACATCTGTGATTCCATGTTTACAATACATGGATTAATTTCAATCAGTTGCCGCACCCCTAGAGGAATCACAGGATATGCTGTATTGTATTTCAAGGCTTCTATAGAATGCACTATAGAATTATCAAAGCAGGAAGGTGTTTCACTATCAGGATTAGAGAAATGTCATCTTTTGGCACTGTTGTCGTCACCTGCCACCCTGACTGGCTGTCTCATCTTGTCTTATCTTCTGTCTCTTATAAGCCACCCTCTTCCCATGAATCCACTCTCGTCCCAACTCCCGAGAAATAAAACGTATCTAAAAAAATCCAGGGAAAAAGATTGTCTAACGCATAGAAGACAAACTGTGGCAGGTTGGTTTTTGGATTAGTCTTGTTTTGGGGCGCTGATAAACAACCCGTTTTAAATTATGTGAAGGGGGTTGGGGTGTGATGAGGAGGATCATTTGAAAAAAGGATCTAGTTCTCTACTGAGAACGTATCAGAACAGCCCTGGCGTTCCGCCGCGGTGGGCGAGCACGCACAAGCTGGATGTGTGTGACAAGTTTCCAGAGGATTTGTATAAGCTCGCTGCTCTTCATCATTTTGTGTGTGTGTGTGTGTGTGCGCACGCGCACCTCCGAGTTAACCTCCAGGCTACAGTTCCAAAATACTTTTTTTCCTCAGCCTCAAGTGAAAGTTCCATGGAGCAGTGCCTGCTGAATGCTCTGTTTTAAAACTGTCCGCATAGCAGTAGCAGTCAACCAGTGCTTTAACAAACGTATCATTTATTGCAGCTTGTCCACTCATTACAGTAGACTGGTTCAGCCTAAACACATACGATTTCCAATGTATTTATTACATAAGCCAAATTTAACATGACATTTGAGACTAATAATCCCCTATTTGTCCCAGTAGCAGCTGAGGAGATGCAGGCCACCACTACTACAGAGGAGGATCCAGGGGAGGGCTTTGGGAAGATCTACCCTGCCGCCCAGGCCTCCCAACTGGAGGAGGACAGTGATGAGGATGAGGATGTCCCCTCTGATGTCATCTCCAGGAAGGAACTGGATAAGGGACGGCTGTCCAGAGACGGTACACTTACCTACCAGATCACTAGTCTGTTACTACAGCCTTTGATCAACAGACAGAGACAGTACACTTCTCACTTTACCCAGACCACTACACCACTCTGTCTGGGTAGCTCAGACGCCACTCTCTAAGCATTTCAAAGTTTGAAAGGGCACCATTACTTGAAAAGTCTTGAGAGAAATGCGTAGTGTCTGGATTTGTCACTGTTGTGAAGCGTTGTTGGCAATGGGTCTGCCAGGCTGGCTGTTTGGTTCCAGCTCACTTGTTTATAAAGATCAAATGGAAAAGAAAATGGGGGTGTTGAGATCAAACATGCCTTTTTAATGTAGCAATGTGTTCTGACTGTAGGGAGTGACTCAATGTTTGGCCTTGAATTGAAATAAGGTTTGAATTGCCATCAGATTGGCAGAGGCACCCCCGTGGTCTTCTGTAGCTGTGTTTATTGAAGTAGGACTGGGGTTGACTGGGTTCTTCTCTTACCTCTTTTAAACCAGAGATAAAAAGGATGTCCGTGTATAAAAATTATGAACCTGGAGAGCCGACCAGCAGACTTTACGTGAAGAATATCGCCAAGTCAGTAGAAGAGAAAGTAGGTACCTTTTTATACTATAGAGTTGACAAACTTTCAATATGTATGTTTAGTTTACACACATTTGCTTCTCGTCTTCTGCTTCTACCGTCTAATTGCATCAGTCATCTTAACACCACATTGGACATGATTTATGTTGATGGTAGCTGTTTGTTCTCTGTATTGCAGGATCTGAAATACATCTATGGGCGATACATCGACGTTTCATCTGAGGCAGAGAGAAATATGTATGTATGAAGACATTTCTTGCAGTGTACGGTGCTTCAAATCACAATCAAATATTTAGGATATCTTCATGAGTGATCTGCGTCACTTCTCTCCCCCAGGTTTGACATAGGGAATGTGTAGACTAGGTATCAGTGAGAATAACCTCTCCCTTGTCTCTGCCTAAGGTTTGACATAGTGCTGATGAGGGAGGGTCGTATGAAGGGCCAGGCATTCGTTGGTCTCCCAAGTGAGAGGAGTGCAGAGAAGGCCCTGAGAGACACCAACGGTTACGTCCTCTATGACAAGCCCCTCGTCGTCGTATCCTTTACTTCTAATCACTTATAAAACAGACAAATATGAACTTTCAACAATCACTAGGAATATACTTGTTTAGTTCATTTAAAAAATGTAATCACAACGGTTTTAACAGTTATAAAGCTAGGTTGGTTTTGAAATTCTTCAGAGATGCATATTACGCTTAGTGGATCACAGTTTGTGTGATGCTTCCTGTATAATATTTGAACTCTTTCAGACCTTAACTCAGACCTTCCAGTCGTTTGCCAGGTCTGCCAGACCTAAAGCGGACACCCCGGACCCCAAGAAAGGACCCAAACGAACCCGATGAACAGGTGAGAAGGGTTCTTCTGCTCTTCTAGGTCCAAATTATGTTGTCTCCCTGACTTTTGAAAAAGAGAAATGGAACTCTTGAAATATAACTCCTGTGTTGATTCAAAGATAGCTTGAACTTCTCAGATTAGGCCTATTTATTTGTGAAATTATAATAGTTCTGTATCTAAAACACTATCTGTATCTTTAAATTTTTTGTTGAAGATATTGATGTCAAGTTGAAGTTACATGGTGATAGTGTGGCCCAGCAGTCAGTACCATTCGTATCCTTCTGATTCTGTCATATCCTTTCCAAAGCACATCATACCATCACAATACCTGTGTTTTCCTCCTCTTTGGTGCACATTAGACCCATAGACAACCATGCCGTTCGGAAATGATCTTGTAGTTAAAACGCCAAACATTAAGCATATCTCTAATATCCAGTGAAATCAAGTAGTTTTATAATGATAGGTTACAACCTAACTGCCTAACATACTTTTTTTTTTTTAAAGAAATCACAGTATACAGGCTTATGGGTTTTTATTTTCTGATGAGGGACATAATACACACCTGTTTGTATCCTTCCAACATGCACACACACTGATTCTTGCATAAATTGTAGCGCCTGGAGTCCAGTGTTATTTATCTGAAATGTTCTTCTCCCCTGATAATAAATATATATACATATATGTTGCTGTGAGATGTAGTATTTTTAATCTGTGAAAATCAATATTCAATATTTGACATCTCCCCTGTTTGGTTCTGAACTACAGGTGATGGAATCCTCTGCAAACTGAAGACAACACGTTAGGAATATAATTTCTTCAGGTTTTTTTTTTTTTCATAAAATATTTTTTATATATGTATTGTCTGTCTATAAATGCCTTCTAGTCCACTGTAAGGTCTTTATTAGTTTTCTTTAATACTTTTTTTGGTACATGTTACATAATCACACAATGTCAAAGTTGCCTAATTAGAAAATATAGATATGAATTTACACAATTTTGTGTCATTGGTGAACTATCTGTAGGGTCACAGGAATTTTTTATCTCAGAGAAAGTGAGAACTGAACAGGAGAGAGTAGGTAAATATAGACAGTGAAAGCAATTTGAAATCTGAATTGGCTGTGAGCCTCAGCAACAGATGGTGGTGTCAACGCTGTAGACTAGAGTAACACACTCCTGACGAGACAAACAAACAAGCAAACAAACACGGACTGTGAAAGATGCTGGTAGGCAGAGACTGAGTCCGTCAACGTGGCTGTACCCTGCTGGCTGTACTCTGGATTCATGATGATTGCTAGATTTTTATTGGGGATGGAGCAAAGTGCACACTGGAGGAAGGTGAGCATTGCAATTAAAACAGACATTGTTTATTATTAAAATCACGTTTCTTGTGTTGTCAGTTCCATGCACCGAGGTAAAGAACTGACTGATTTCGATATTCAACGGATATTTGCTCTTTCAAACCTCAATAGCTTTCAAACCACTTGAGCCACAGACTCCAAATAAGTGTCATGATTTTGGAAAATTGCGCACAACATTGCACAGGTCTTATTTTCACGATTTAGACATTTAATTTGCTTTTCCAAAGCTAATAAACATGTGGAAATGTGAGCAGCGTCTTGTATTCCTAGTTGAATTAGTTAGGGCGTGTGAACAAACTTTTTTTACATTCAAATTTCAATAGCTCCTAGGTCGTGTGACTTCAAACAAGGTTCAGAATGTCCACTCAGTGGGTTCATCTCATGCTATTAGACTTAAATCTGTAAGCTTTGCAGGCCTTCATTTTACATGGGTGTTTAAAAACAAACTTAAGTCAACAAATGTTCCATCCTCGCAATAACTATCTTTCACATGGACACTAAAAACATACACAAATGCCTGTATGTGGAATGGATCAAGGACAGGAGAGGTGTTCAGAGGTGCTTAAAGGAAGGCCTCATGAAACACTTTCATATGCTCTTTTTAATCACAGTAATAGGCAGTGATTTGTCAGTCACAGTGAGCTTGATAACGTGAAATAACCTTTTTATAGCATCACTTTCATATACTGTACATTAAGACAAATCCTTCTACTTGAGTATTAGAACGCAGTTTACAAACTGATAATGACTTGATATTTGAGTGCATTCACAAGCCACCTGCAGACAACTTACAAAATGCAATATTGCATTTGAGGGTTCGTTTTTCTGATGGAAATAGTTATTTGATGCATGGCCTACTATTTCTAACTGGGAAAATAAATTCCTACGTCTTTTGTGAGTAAAATCCTTTTTCCAAAATTGATTTAGGTACATTTTTGTAAAGAGGTATGAGGGTTGTGATATGGGTCATTTAATAGTAATATCATTTAAGGGATCAATACATTTCTATATTGCCTCCCCAGTATCTGCATGAACCATCAGGCCAAGTGTTTTTGGTTGACCTTGCTGGACAGAAAGAGGAGGAGCAATCGGAACACGCTGCATTCAAATTCAAGTCTTAGTTATTCCATTGTACTGGATCTAATACATATTTGCATTTACATTCATAAGTGTAATACTTTTTTATGACATACTGTGAAAAACTATTGGCTGTTGGTTCTGTCACTTTCAGACATGCACAGAGCAGACTTGAACCACAGGGGTTCTCTGTAAAGAGAGAGTAATCCAAAAGGCACAGACACACCCCTTGATTTTCAATTGGCACAGTTGACCTGTATGTATTCTCTCCTGATTGGCTCTGTGGTGCACAGTCTGGCAGTCTGACTAAAGTGCCAGAGGTATGAGGAGAGACATCCTCCTTTGTATTTATGGGAAAAAATATTTTTGGGATCCTATTCTTGGACAGTTAGAAGACAAAATGCATCAATGCAAAAAAAAATGTATTACTAATTACTGTCCATGAGTAACCTCAACCTTGTGGGTCTGTGGGTGTTTGGGCCAATAAAGTGCCAACTCAATTCTACCATTCTCATGCCCCTATGAACGGGGACTCAGGGCAATAGTTTTTAATCTAAACCAGACCTTTTTTACTGGACTACACTAACCCCTAATTGGGGCTCTTTTCTTGACACACAGTAGCAGTTTACCAGATAAGTCAAGAACAAAAAGTAGATTGTTGTAAGGGTGTATTACATCCTGTGCTGGCCCCATTGTCATATCCATTCTGGATTCTGAGTGGTAAAATCAGAGCTGAAAAATGCCTTTATGAACTTTGCGACCTTTTGCCACATTTCAGGCTTCAAACATAAAGATATAAAACTGTATTTTTTTGTGAAGAATCAACAACAAGTGGGACACAATCATGAAGTGGAACGACATTTATTGGATATTTCAAACTTTTTTAACAAATCAAAAACTGAAAAATTGGCGTGCAAAATTATTCAGCCCCTTTACTTTCAGTGCAGCAAACTCTCTCCAGAAGTTCAGTGAGGATCTCTGAATGATCCAATGTTGACCTAAATGACTAATGATAATAAATACAATCCACCTGTGTGTAATCAAGTCTCCGTATAAATGCACCTGCACTGTGATAGTCTCAGAGGTCCGTTAAAAGCGCAGAGAGCATCATGAAGAACAAGGAACACACCAGGCAGGTCCGAGATACTGTTGTGAAGAAGTTTAAAGCCGGATTTGGATACAAAAAGATTTCCCAAGCTTTAAACATCCCAAGGAGCACTGTGCAAGCGATAATATTGAAATGGAAGGAGTATCAGACCACTGCAAATCTACCAAGACCTGGCCGTCCCTCTAAACTTTCAGCTCATACAAGGAGAAGACTGATCAGAGATGCAGCCAAGAGGCCCATGATCACTCTGGATGAACTGCAGAGATCTACAGCTGAGGTGGGGGACTCTGTCCACAGGACAACAATCAGTCGTATATTGCACAAATCTGGCCTTTATGGAAGAGTGGCAAAAAGAAAGCCATTTCTTAAAGATATCCATAAAAAGTGTTGTTTAAAGTTTGCCACAAGCCACCTGGGAGACACACCAAACATGCGGAAGAAGGTGCTCTGGTCAGATGAAACCAAAATTGAAGTTTTTGGCAACAATGCAAAACGTTATGTTTGGCGTAAAAGCAACACAGCTGAACACACCAGTGCAGCAAACATGGTGTCAAACATGGTGGTGGCAGCATCATGGTTTGGGCCTGCTTTTCTTCAGCAGGGACAGGGAAGATGGTTAAAATTGATGGGAAGATGGATGGAGCCAAATACAGGACCATTCTGGAAGAAAATCTGATGGAGTCTGCAAAAGACCTGAGACTGGGACGGAGATTTGTCTTCCAACAAGACAATGATCCAAAACATAAAGCAAAATCTACAATGGAATGGTTCAAAAATAAACATATCCAGGTGTTAGAATGGCCAAGTCAAAGTCCAGACCTGAATCCAATCGAGAATCTGTGGAAAGAACTGAAAACTGCTGTTCACAAATGCTCTCCATCCAACCTCACTGAGCTCGAGCTGTTTTGCAAGGAGGAATGGGAAAAAATGTCGGTCTCTCGATGTGCAAAACTGATAGAGACATACCCCAAGCGACTTACAGCTGTAATTGCAGCAAAAGGTGGCGCTACAAAGTATTAACTTAAGGGGGCTGAATAATTTTGCACGCCCAATTTTTCAGTTTTTGATTTGTTAAAAAAGTTTGAAATATCCAATAAATGTCGTTCCACTTCATGATTGTGTCCCACTTGTTGTTGATTCTTCACAAAAAAATACAGTTTTATATCTTTATGTTTGAAGCCTGAAATGTGGCAAAAGGTCGCAAAGTTCAAGGGGGCCGAATACTTTCGCAAGGCACTGTATATATATATATATATATTATCCCCTTTGCACCACAATATCTCTACTTGCACATTCCTCTTCTGCACATCTCACTCCAGTGTTTATTTACGAAATTGTAATTATTTTGCCACTACGGCCTATTTATTGCCTTACCTCCCTAATCTTACTTAATTTTCGCACACTGTATATAGACTTTTGTATTGTGTTATTGACTGTACATTTGATTATTGCATGTGTAACTCTGTGTTGTTGTTTCTGTCACTTTGCTTTATCTTGGCCAGGTCGCAGTTGTAAATGAGAGCTTGTTCTCAACTGGCTGACCTGGTTAAATAAAGGTGAAATAAAAAAATACTATGTGGGAATGTCTTATGTCCATCCTACATGTAGTGTTGGTACATGGAATATTCCTCAACTGCATATATCATAAATTTCTATTGTAAATAGAACTATTATGTTCAACAACTGACATTTTCAGATATTATTTTGACAAACACTTTGGTGCTTACAATTTGTTCTCTATTTTCGTAGATTTGGTGGGCACTGTCATCTGTGATCTTTGTGATATGACTTTCTTTAAGCACGTACATACATGAAACTGTCACTTAATATTTTTTTCTTAAAATCTACAAACGCTCTACAGACGTGGCCAAACGTTTTGAGAATGACACAAATATTAATTTGCTGCTTCAGTGTCTTTAGATATTTTGTCAGATATTACTGAAGTATAATTACAAGCATTTCATAAGTGTCAAAGGCTTTTATTGACAATTACATGAAGTTGATGCAAAGAGTCAATATTTGCAGTGTTGACCCTTCTTTTTTTCAAGACCTCTGCAATCCACTCTGGCATGCTGTCAATTAACTTCTGGGCCATGTCCTGATTGATGGCAGCCCATTCTTGCATAATCAATGCTTGGAGTTTGTCAGAATTTGTGGGTTTTTGTTTGTCCACCAGCCTCTTGAGGATTGACCACACATTCTCAATGGGATTAAGGTCTGGGGAGTTTCCTGGCCACAGACCCAAAATATCGATATTTTGTTCCCCGAGCCACTTAGTTATCACTTTTGCCTTATGGCAAGGTGCTCCATCATGCTGGAAAAGACATTGTTCGTCACCAAACTGTTCCTGGATGGTTGGGAGAAGTTGCTCTCGGGGGACATGTTGGTCCATTCTTTATTCATAGCTGTGTTCTTAGGCAAAATTATGAGTGAGCTCACTCCCTTGGCTGAGAAGCAACCCCACACATGAATGGTCTCAGGATGCTTTACTGTTGACATGACACAGGACTGATGGTAGCGCTCACCTTGTCTTCTCCGGACAAGCTTTTTTCCGGATGACCCAAACAATCGGAAAGGGGATTCATCAGAGAAAATGACAGTACCCCGGTCTTCAGCAGTCCAATCCCCGTACCTTTTGCAGAATATCAGTCTGTCCCTAATGTTTTTCCTGGAGAGAAGTGGCTTCTTTGCTGCCCTTCTTGACACCAGGCCATCCTCTAAAAGTCTTTGCCTCACTGTGCGTGCAGATGCACTCACATCTGCCTGCTGCCATTCCTGAGCAAGCTCTGTACTGGTGGTGCCCCGATCCCACAGCTGAATCAACTTTAGGAGACGGTCCTGGCGCTTGCTGGACTTTCTTGGGCGCCTTGAAGCCTTCTTCACAACAATTGAACCGCTCTCCCTGAAGTTCTTGATGATCCGATAAATGGTTGATTTAGGTGCAATCTTACTGGCAGCAATATCCTTGCCTGAAGTCCTTTTTGTGCAAAGCAATGATGATTGCACGTGTTTCCTTGCAGGTAACCATGATTGACAGAGGAAGAACAATAATTCCAAGCACCATCCTCCTTTTGAAGCTTGCAGTCTGTTATTCGAACTCAATCAGCATGGCAGAGTGATCTCCAGCCTTGTCCTCGTCAAAACTCACACCTGTGTTAACGAGAATCACTGACATGATGTCAGCTGGTCCTTTTGTGGCAGGGCTGAAATGCAGTGGAAATGTTTTTTGGGATTCAGTTCATTTGCATGGCAAAGAGGGACTTTGCAATTATTTGCAATTTATCCGATCACTCTTCCTAACATTCTGGAGTATATATAAATTGCCATCATACAAACTGAGGCAGCAGACTTTGTGAAAATTAATATTTGTGTCATTTTCAAAACTTTTGGCCACGACTGTACATTTATTCACTCTGTGATAGGGTTGGATCCTATATGCTACTTTTATTGTCCTGTAAATGGTTCAGTGCCAATAATTTAGGCTGTGTGTGGAATGGGGCATACAGGAAATGACCTCTACTTATAAATTACTACTAGATTATAGTGATATGGAAAACAGCATACAAATTCGGCTTGTGTATTAATTTGCTTATAACTAATCAAAATGCCATTATTTTTTCATAAAAAAGAGAATACTTCAAAATGAGAAGATCCTGCCATGGAAAAGACGACTGGGCGGACATAAAGTGTAAAGGAGGGAAAATAACTCCCACCTTGCAGCAGGACACCTTCAGCTGTGTGGTCTTTGTAATGCAGGTTTGATAGTTATATTTTCAATAATGAATGGTTAGCTGTTATGTGACAATTAGGTCAAAAACTCTATTGCTCTGAAATTCTCCAACATCCCCTGCCAAATTGATATGGAACCTTCAAAAACACATGGAGCAACTGCGAAAAGAAATGGCTGAGGATATACTAAAAATGTCTGGTATGTAATGATATTTAATTCAAAGTAAATGTCAATTCTTTATTTTTATGTAGTTGTGTGGGACAGCCATATGTTCACTTCATGACTATGATTTCAGAGTTCAACAAAGCCAACAACTGCTTCATGTGTGCCACTGATAAAGAACCTGGATGTGGCCCAAAGACTGACTGGGTTAGTAACTTTATTTAACATGCTTATAATATTTTGACAACAGTGACGGCATGTAAGACAATTTATGATATAACACAATGGATGGCTAATTTGTCATACTGCATTGATATTTGATATTATTTATAACGTGTTACACTTTGTTTTGTTTTGATTGAATGTTTTGCATGCCAACTGAGGTTCCATGTGCTGTAACTAGGAATGAAGACAAAAGAGCTCAACAGAGTAAAGAACACAAACTGGAAGTGCAGTCTTTGTTGTTGAAAATGTATGCTATACCCCATCCACACTGAAGAGGCTGACATGTACATCAACCAGGGATAAAGAGAAAGTTAACACGGTGAAATGTTTCATACTTAATTGAAGTTAAGTGTCTGTTGGCATTTTGGAAAAGATTAAAGGTCTACAATTTGTTTAATTTGTCAATATTATGTTTGTATTAATTGATTTACTGGCCACCATTACTGTGGTTACATGTTCAGTATATGTATTGACCGGCAAACCCACTGCAGCCTACCTCACCAGCTCACTCTCTCCATCCCTGCTTTGGACAATTAATAGCATGACTCTCGTACTTTGCCCTTTTCCTTTATGGTTGATATTAACGACGAAATGAGATATTATCTGTCTCTCTCCTATTGTTAAATACTGTGGAAAAATACAAAAAAATAGGGAAAATAAGTACTTAGAACTACCAATTATTGTAGATAAATATTAAAGAAAAGGGCAAACACAACACTGGACTGAACCCCCTAATTGTCAAACAAATAATAATGTACAACAATATAGAAGATACATGACCAGAGGTTATGCAATATGGGTGTATATCCACTGGATGCTTCTTAGGTGTGTAATTGACATGACCAAGGAGCTATTGCAAATTTGAAACTATGAAAAATGTACGTTACACTGTATGATTTTACAGTACACAAACAAGTGTGTGCAATATAGAAGGGTAGTCAGCGGACATTAGGTCACATGACCAAGGAGCTATTGAAATTCTAAATGTTGAAAAATTCATGTAAAACCACGTGAGATGAAAATGGACAAACTAAATAGTGTGCCATCGGGTTAGCTACAACCAGTTTTGAAAGTGTTTGGGAGAAATGGTTAAAAAGCTATTGAAATTTTAAAAATGTAATTTGTCACTAATTTGACGGTCCCTAACTGCTGTTGGTGGACGTGAGGAAAACTACAGGCGAATATCCCACCTGAAACTGTCTTTACCTCGGTGTTCCATGCCTCGATTCATGAAGATAATCAGTCACCCATTCATATCTTAAGCACCTATATATGGTATTCGCAATGTATGGTAGCGTTTGCATGACTTGCAACTACTGGTAGACATACTGACCTGGGTATCTTGGTTACTGCCCTGCCCAACGAGGGTGCCTGATCTGTGGGCTTCAGAAGAGGAACAGCTCCCTGCTTTAAGGGCCTGTTATAAACAACCCCCTTCAAATGCTGCACAGACTGGCTGTGTTGTCTGAGAAGCAGCTTGCAACTGGACTGCATGGATCTGATGAGCAAACATGAAGGTGAGCCATTTAGAACAATAGGGCTACTGCAGATGTGGTATTGAATGAGATACTAACACACTAGTTAGAAATATCTGGTGTGACAGGCCTTTATCACTGCCAAAAATTGTGAACAGACAAACTAGTATCCTTTGCAAATGAATGTTTTTTTCTTCTAGATTTGATGTTTTCTATTGCATTGACACGTTTGTTCAATCATTCCCATGTAATTGGTTGTAGGACTTGTATTCGTGTTCGTGGGGTTTCCTTATCTCACGTTGAGGTTTCACTACAGGCCTTATGGCTGCAGCAACTTTGTCTGTAAAATGTCCCTATTTTGACTAAACGTAATACTTGCAAGACAAGGTGGGATCTTTTTTGTCGCTGAAATGGATTATGCGACAATTGCGGTGGCAACGCTTTTGTGCGGATTTGATCATATAAAAACCATCACGCGATGTTTCATGTTACCACGTGGAAAAACATGCAGCGTTTATAGACAAATGGAATACATTATGAACTTTATAACTTATTTCGTGACTTAATTTATGGTGGTTAGGTGCTCGGCGGTGAGCTTCATGCACATGTCCACTAAATATCGAGGGTGGGCTATTTGAATTATGCTGGTGACATCGGTGCTTGGCTACCAATAATAAAATAGAAGTGATCTGGCGTGTATCTAGCCGGCTGATGGCGATATTGAGTCGTTTCATTTGATTGTCCAAGTGAATGCATGCAGATGGCTATACACTTGTATCCGCTGTGGATCGGTTCGTGAATAAACCGTTTTCATTCAGGCTCCAAAGACATATATTTCCTCCTAAATTTGATTGAATGAAAAGGCGGAAAAATACGGAAAATATGACTACTTGGTGATACAACATTTTCCACCAGCATGTGGCGAATGCCTAGTCCCGGATATTACGTTCAGTCAATCAGGTTGCTGAAGTCTGTTGTTTACCCCTGGCTGAACTAGGGAAGCATTAGCCATAGCATGGTGATGGAAAATGGTGCTTTATAAAGAACGTATGCATATTTCCCTTTTTTTATATATTTTTGTTTTCTTGCCATTAAATCGAGTTAAGGAGGTAATCGTCATCTTTGCAGCCTGAATAGAGAATGGTTTATGTACAAACCGGTCCACAGGGGAAACGAATGTATAGCTCATATGCATGCATTCCCTTTGTACAGTAAGATAAAACAACTTAATATCGCTATCTGCCAGCCGTTTTATCCATATCAGTTTTTGTGACAAAACCATTGGTAGAGTTGAAAATGTGATGGAAATCAATTTAACTTAGATTTTTTTTATTGCATACATGGGAACTTAACCATGTGTATGTATTTATTTTTATGTTTTTTTGTAATTATTATAATAAAACATTTTTTAAAATTGCTCTTACTGCACCTGGTATTCCCATGTGGTCATCGTACCAGTACTATCATATTTTTTTTAACCCGTTTTCTCCCCGAATTTGATCCCTTGGCTCATCTCTGCAACTCCTCAATGGGCTCGGGAGAGGCGAAGGTCGAGCCATGTGTCCATCGAAACATGACCCACCTGGTCGCCTACTTCTTATCACTCTGCTCGCTTGACCAGGATGTCAGCCGCACCAATGTGTCGGAGGAAACACAGTTCAACTGACGACCGGAGTCAGCTTGCAGGCGCCGGCCCTGTCACAAGGAGTCGCTAGAGCATGATGAGCCAACAAAAGCCCCACCGGTCAAACCATTCACTACCCCGGACGGCAATGGGCCAATTGTTCGCAGACCAATGGGGCTCCCGGTCACAGCCGGTTGTGCAGTGCAGTGCTTTTGACCGCTGCTCTACCCAGGACCAAAAGTTTTTTTTTTAATGTATACTGCATTATCACTCACGGCCTTTTATACACAACAAGTCAGTGTTGATGAACACACCTCTGGAGGGAACATTTGCATATCATTTTTATACAGATTTTAGAATATTCACATGAAAATCTCTTTCGCCAGTTGGATGGAAACCTAGGTATTGTAATCAATTAATCATTCACAATCATTCACTGGTGTCATTGCTTCCACCAGGTAAAAGCTAAACTATGTGGCTGCCTGTTGGCTCTGGGTCTTGGAGTAGGCCTCTCCCAGTACCAGTCTAAAAGTCACACAAAGCATCACATCCAGCAGGGCAGGTCAACCATAGTCCACCTGTTTGAGTGGCGCTGGAATGACATAGCTGAAGAGTGTGAGCGATATCTGGGACCCAATGGATTTGATGGAGTGCAGGTAGGCTCATGTGTTTTTCTACCAGGCAACAGTACAGTAAAATCACATTGTATTTCTGTTGGAAGACCGCTTCTACTTTTAAAGTCTATTACACCATTTAGGTATAAGATCTGATGACCCAGCCTCCACTGTTAACACTACTGTTAACACTATAATATAGATAATATGTACATACAGTATAGATGCACATCAATGGAGGCAGCTGAGGGGAGGACTGCTCATAATAATGGCTGGAATGGAGTCAATAGTATCAACCACTTGTGTTTGGTACCATTCCATTAACTCCATTCCAAACATTATGATAAGCCGTCCTCCCTTCAGTAGCCTCCACCGCTGAAATGGAATAAATGGAACAGTATCGAACACATCAAACATATGGAAACCACATTTGACTCTGTTCCATTTATTCCATTCCAGCCATAACAGTGAGCCCGCCCTCCAATAGCTCCTCTCACCAGCCTCCACTGATGCACATGCACAGTAGGTATTCCTCATAGAAACTGACTGATAAGTGATACATTTTACAGACTATATTCTTCATAGAAATGTCTTGTACTAGATCTCCCCTCCCAGTGAGAACGTGGTGGTGACTAAACCATGGAGACCGTGGTGGGAGAGGTACCAGCCAGTCAGCTACAACCTCTGTTCCCGCTCTGGAACCCAACAGGAGCTCCGAGACATGGTCTGCAGGTGCAACAATGTCGGGGTAATGATGATGGAACAGGATTCCTTTGAATTAATTTATAGAAGGAAAAATGGACATGGTTATATACATTTTGAGAAAGATGTCTTGGCTCAATCATTTCTCATCTCATTTGTTATCATCTCATTGGTTATGCAATGGGTTATTGCATAATGGGTTATGCAATGGATTGCTTGAGAGGAGACATAATTTAACTCATTTGTACGAGAGGGATGTACCAAATTTCTGTTTTAAATGTTAAGGAAGGAACAGGACTGCCTACAGATACTGCATGCGTTTTGACCTCATTGTGTAAATATATTTGAATAGTGTGAACGAGAGCCTTAAATTAAGACACAACATGTAGTATTCACACCCTCTGACTTTTTCCACATGTTGTTCTGTTAAGGCCTGAATTTAAAATGGATTCAATTGAGATTTTGTGTCACTAACCTACACACAATACCCCATAATGTCAAAATTGAATTATGTTTTTAGATTTTCTTTTACAAATTAATTAAAAATAAAAAGCAGAAATTAGTCAATAGGTATTCATCCCATTTGTTATGGCAAGCCTAAATAAGTTCAGGAGTAAAAATTTGCTTAACAAGTAAAGTAAGTTGCATGGACTGCAATAATAGTACTTAACAGGATATTTGAATGGCTACCTCATCTCTGTACTTCACACATACAACTATCTGTAAGGTCCCTCAGTCGAGCAGTGAATTGGAAACACAGATTCAACCACAATGGCCAGGGAGGTTTTCCAATGCCTCGCAAGGAAGGGCACCTATTGGAAAGAAGGGCACCCATTGGTACAGTAGATGGATAAAATAAAAAAACAGACATTGAATATCCCTTTGAGGATGGTGACCTTATTATTTACACTTTGGATGGTATATCAATACACCCAGTCAATACAAAGACACAGGTGCCCTTCCGAACTCCGTTGTCGGAGAGGAAGGAAACCGCTCAGGGATTTCACCATGAGGCCAATGGTGATTTGAAAACAGTTACAGAGTTTAACTATTGGAACCACCCATCCCGGATCCGGGATAATTGTCATCAACTACGCTAAATAGCATAGCGCAACGGTCAAATAATCTTACTAGAAAATGTTCATATTCATGAAATCACAAGTGAAATATAGCGAAACACAGTTTAGCCTTTTGTTAATCACCCTGTCGTCTCAGATTTTGAAATGATACTTTACAGCGAAAACAATCCAAGCGTTTGTGTAAGTTTATCGATATACCAACAAAACATTATGTACACCTAGCGACAGGTAACTTGGTCACGAAAATCAGAAAAGCAATCAAATTAATTGTTTACCTTTGATCTTCGGATGTTTTCACTCACGAGACTCCCAGTTAGACAGCAAATGTTCCTTTTGTTCCATAAAGATATTTTTTTATATCCAAATACCTCCGTTAGTTTGATGCGTTATGCCCAGGAATCCACCGGAAATAGCGGTCACGACAACGCAGACAAAAATTCAAAATTATATCCATAATATCGACAGAAACATGTCAAACGTTTTTTATAATCAATCCTCAAGGTGTTTTTCAAATATCTATTCGATAATATATCAACCGGGACAGTTGGCTTTTCACTAGGACCGGGAGGAAAAATGGCTACCTCTCTGTTTTGCGCAAAAATCACACTGAGAGCCAACAACTGACCACTTACGCAATGTGGACGTTTACACTCATTCTTTAAAATAAAGGCCTGAAACTACGGCTAAAGGCTGTAGGAAAAACCTTAGGGAAGCCACAGAAAAAGGAATCTGGTTGATATCCTTTCAATGGTCAATAGGGATGCATAGGAACACAGAGGTTTCAAAATAAGAGTCACTTCCTGATTGGATTTTTCTCAGGCTTTCGCCTGCAATATCAGTTCTGTTATACTCACAGACAATATTTTTACAGTTTTGGAAACTTTAGAGTGTCTTCTATCCTAAGCATATTCTAGCATCTGGTCCTGAGAAATAGGCCGTTTACTTTGGGAACGTTATTTTTCCATAAATAAAAAGCTTCAAGAGGTTGTGATAAGAGAGAACTGAGGATGGATCAACAACATTGTAGTTACTCCACAATACTAACTAAATGACGGAGTGAAAAAAAGGAAGCCTGTACAGAATACAAAATATTCCAAAACTTCAATATTTTTTGCAATAAGGCACTAAAGTAAACCCGCAAAAAATGTGGCAAAGAAATTAACTTTATCCTCAATACAAAGAGTTATGTTTGGGGAAAATCCAACACATTACTGAGTACCATTCTTCATATTTTCAAGTTTGGTGGTGGCTGCATCATTTTATGGGTATGCTTTTCATTAGCAAGGAATAGGAAGTTTTTTTTAGGATAAAAAGAAACAGAATAGAGCTAAGCACAGGCAAAATCATAGAGGAAAACCTGGTTTTGTGTGCTAGAAGACACTAGAAGACAAATTCACCGTTCAGCAGGACAATAACCTAAAACACAAGGCCGTATACAGTTGAAGTCAGAAGTTTACATACACCTTAGCCAAATACATTTAAACTCATTTTTTCACAATTCCTGACATTTAATCCTTGTAAAAATTCCATGTCTTAGGTCAGTTAGGATCACCACTTTATTTTAAGAATGTGAAATGTTAGGATAATAGTATAGAGAGTGATTTATTTCAGCTTTTATTTATTTCATTACATTCCCAGTGCGTCAGAACTTTACATACACACAATTAGTATTTGGTAGCATTGCCTTTAAATTGTTTAACTTGGGTCAAACATTTCGGTAGCTTTCCACAAGCTTCCCACAATAAGTTGGGTGAATTTTGGCCCATTCCTCCTGACAGAGCTGGTGTAACTGAGTCAGGTGTATTGGCCTCCTTTTTCAGCTCTGCCCACACATTTTCTATAGGATTGAGGTCAGGGCTTTGTGATGGCCTCCCTAATACTTTGACTTTGTTGTCCTTAAGCCAATTTGCCACAACTTTGGAGGTATGCTTGGGGTCATTGTCCATTTGGAAGACCCATTTGCAACCAAGCTTTAACTTCCTGACTGATGTCTTGAGATGTTGCTTCAATATATCCACATAGTTTTCCTACCTCATGATGCCATCTACTTTGTGAAGTGCACCAGTCCCCCCTGCTGCAAAGCACCCCCTCAACATGAGGGGGTGCTTCACAATTGGGATGGTGTTCTTCAGCTTGCAAGCCTCCCCCTTTTTACGCCAAACATAACAAAGTTCATTATGTCCAAACAGTTATTTTTTTGTTCCATCAGACCAGAGGACATTTCTCCAAAAAGTACGATCTTTGTCCCCATGTGCAGCTTTTTTATGGCGGTTTTGGAGCATTGGCTTCTTCCTTGCTAAGCAGCGTTTCAGGTTATGTCGATATAGGACTCGTTTTACTGTGGATATAGATACTTTTGTACCTGTTTCCTCCAGCATCTTCACGAGGTACTTTGTTGTTGTTCTGTGATTGATTTGTACTTTTCGCACCAAAGTACGTTCATCCCTAGGAGACAGAACGCGTCTCCTTCCTGAGTGGTATGACGGCTACGTGGTCCCATGGTGTTTAAACTGGCTTACTATTGTTTGTACAGATGGACTTGGTATCTTCAGGCATTTGGTAATTGCTCCCAAGGATGAACCAGACTTGTGGAGGTCTACAATTATTTTTCTGAAGTCTTGGCTGATTTCTTTTAATTTTCCCATGATGTCAAGCAAAGAGGCACTGCGTTTGAAGGTAGGCCTTGAAATACATCCACAGGTACACCTCCAATTGACTCAAATGTTGTCAATAAGCCTATCAGAAGCTTCTAAAGCCATGACATCATTTTCTAGAATTTTCCAAGCTGTTTAAAGGCACAGTCAACTTAGTGTATGTAAAGTTCTGTCCCACTGGAATTGTGATACAGTGAATTCTAAGTGAAATATTCTGTCTGTAAACAATTGTTGAAGAAATTACTTGTGTCATGCACAAAATAGATGTCCTAACCAACTTGCCAAAACTGTAGTTCGCTAACAAGACATTTGTGGAGTGGTTGAAAAACGAGTTTTAATGACTCCAACCTAAGTTTATGTAAACTTCCAACTTCAACTAAATACACTGGAGTTGCTTACCAAAACGTCATACATTTTTCCTGAGTGGTCTAGTTACAGTTTTGATTGAAATCGGCTTGAAAATATATGGCAAGACTTGGAAATGACTGCCTAACAATGATCAACAACCAACTTGACAGTGCTTGAAGAATTTGAAAAAATTATGTGGAAATGATTTACCCAGACTTACCCAGAAAGACTGACAGCTATAATCGCTGCCAAAGGTTATTTAAACATGTATAGACTCCGGGGTGTGAATACTTATGTAAATTAGCTATTTCTGTATATTCATTTTTCCAAACATTTGCAAAAATGTCTAAAACATGTTTTCACTCTGTCATTATGGGGTATTCTGTGTAGCTAGGTGAGAATTTGTATTTACACTGAGTAATAATATAAATGCAACAATTTCAATGATTTTATTGAGTTACAGTTCATAAAAGGAAATCGGTCAATTGAAATATATTCATTATGCCCTAATCTATAGATTTCACATGACTCGGAATACTGATATGCATCTGTTGGCAACAGATACCAACAGATACCTGAAAACCAGTCAGTATCAGGTGTGACCACCATTTGCCTCATGCAGTGTGACACATCTCCTTTCATATAGAGTTGATCAGGCTGTTGATTGTGGCCTGTGGAATGTTGTCCCGATCCTCTCCAATGGCCGTGCGAAGTTGCTGGATATTGGCAGGAACTGGAATACACGTAAATTCAAAGCCTCCCAAACCTGCTCAACGGGTGACATTTCTGGTGAGTATGCAGACCATGGAAGAACTGGGACATTTTTAGCTTCCAGGAATTGTGTACAAATCCTTGCGACATGGTGAAACATGAGGTGATGGCGTTGAATGAATGGCACGACATTGGACCTCAGGATCTCATCACGTTATCTCTGTGCATTCAAATTGCCATCGATAAAACACAATTGTGTTCGTTGTCCCTAGCTTATGCCTGCCCATATCCAGGGTTGGGTGGGTTACTTTCTAAATGTAATCTGTTACAGTTACTAGTTACCTGTCCAAAATTATAATCAGTAATGTAACCTTTGGATTACCCAAACTCATTAATGTAATCTGATTACATTCAGTAACTTTTAGATTACTTTCCCCTTAAGAGGCATTAGAAGAAGACAAATGTATGTCACCAATTAAACAACATCTATTGCAGGATACATTCATGTTAAAGTTCATATAGCAGGCCATATATGGATGTTACATTTTACTTTATGGGTTGGTTATGTAGGCTTCTTGTAACCCATCGCTTTCTACTACATATAACAATACGATTCAATTATGTCTTTACATTAAAAACCAACGTCTCTCAGAATTCCAGTCGTTCCAATAAATGTTGTACCCCTTGATCTTCAAAAATAGGACTTGGAAATATGGAAGTATACATTAGCCAAATTGTTTTACCTGAGCATAACCCCAGAGCTAAGGACTTATTAGCCAGGCCTACTCTGTTTATGATTTTGCCGTTATGAAGGACTGATTGGGCTCATCGATTTGAGTTGAAAAATAATTGTTGTGCTCATGGAATGGCATGCTTTGAGCACAACTGCAAAGGGCTATTTACATGTTAAAAATGAATGCCATATGCTGTATTTGCTATAGGCTTATTATTTACCTTTTTGTTGGTGATACTTTGATATCTTGATAATGCACCTATTTAAAGGGCAAATTTACAGATGAAACAATAACAAACGGTCGACCCGCATCTGTTTTCGTAAAACGCTGAGGAATGGTCCTGGCGAAATGTAACCACTCTCAGATGAATAGACAGAGCTATGGATGCAAGGACTGACCTTTCATTATATCAAAATTATGGTTTTAACCAAGTTATGAGGCTATACATTGTTTGTTTACATTTACAATGTTTACAAACATGTGTAATATATATATATATATATATATATATATATATATATTTATTTATGTAATATACAATATTTGTGTAATATACAAACGTGTAAAGCACCATCACACCACCACCTCCATGCTTCACGGTTGGAACCACACATGCAGAGATCATTCGTTCACCTATTCTCGGTCTCACAAAGACACGGTGGTTGGAACCAAGTCTCCTCTGAACAGTTGATGTTGAGATGAGTCTGTTTCTTGAACTCTCTGAATAATTTATTTGCAATCAGAGGTGCAGTTAACTCTAATGAACTTATCCTCTGCAGAAGAGGTAACTCTGGCTCTTCCTTTCCTGTGGCGGTCCTCATGAGAGCCAGTTTCATCGTAGTGCTTGATGGTTTTTGCGACTGCACTGGATTGACTGACCTTCATGTCTTCAAGTAATGATGGACTGTCATTTCGCCTTGCTTATTTGAGCTGTTCTTGCCCTAATATGGACTTGGTCTTTTACCAAATAGGGATATCTTCTGTACACCACCCATACCTTGTCACAACACAACTGATTAGCTCAAACGCATTAAGAATGAAAGAAATTTCACAAATGGACTTTTAACAAGGCACACCTGTTAATTGAAATGCATTCTAGGTGACTACCTCATGACGCTAGATTGAGAGAATGCCAAGAGTGTGCAAAGCTGTCATCAAAGCAAAGGATGGCTACTTTGAAGAATCTCAAATATAAAATATATTTGAATGTGTTTAACACTTTTTTGGTTACTACATAATTCCATGTGTGTTATTTCATAGTTTAGATGTCTTCGCTATTGTTCACAATGTACAAAATAGTACAAATAAAGAAAAACCCTGGTATGAGTAGGTATGTCCAAACTTTTGACTGGTACTGTGTGTTTATATATATAATTTATAATTCCAAAAATGGATGTAGCAACTACCGATGGCCCTTTTTAAGTCTATCAAAAGTGTGAGTTCGAGCATGTGTCCATTACGTCTATGGGTGTATTTGTTTAATCAGCATGAATTAGATTGCGTAATAAAAGCCCTACTTTTATTTCGTAGTCTGGGATCCGCATATCATCTGTTGCAAGAGTGCATTTTTTCAACAGCTGTCCACTGGTTTCAAAAACAATGAGTGATAGGCACTTTACATTTCTTGAATTCAACCATTATTGGGTTTAAATACACATTTACATTTATGAACAGCCAGCCACAACAACCACAATCCGTAAGGCGCATATCATAACCCCACCGCCACCATGGGGCACTCTGTTCACAACGTTGACATACCGCTTGCCCACACAACGCCGTACACACTGTCTGCCATCTGCCCGGTACAGTTGAAACCGGAATTCATCCAGCATGCCAGTGGCGAAGGTGAGCATTTGCCCACTGACATCGGTTACGAAGCAGAACTGCAGTCAGGTCAAGACCCTGGTGAGGATGACGAGTATGCTGAGTATTTATGTGTAGAAATTATTCGGTTGTGCAAACTCAGTTTCATCAGCTGTCCGGGTGGCTGGTCTCAGATGATCCCGCAGGTGAAGAAGCTGGATGTGGAGGTCCTGGGCTGGCTTGGTTGCATGTAGTCTGCGTTTGTGAGGCCGGTTGAGCGTACTGCCAAATTCTCTAAAGCAACATCGGAGGCGGCTTATGGTAGAGAAATTAACAATACATTATCTGGCAACAGCTCTGGTGGACATTCCTGCAGTCAACATTTTTCCTTTCCTGCAGTCAACCAATTGTACGCTCCCTCAAAATGCGACATGTCTGTGGGATTGTGTTGTGTGGCTAAACTGTGCATTTTAGAGTGGCCTTCTATTGCCCCCAGCAGAAGGTGCATCTGTTATAGTGATCATGCTGTTTTATCAGCTTCTTGATATGCCACACTTGTCAGGTGGATGGATTATCTTGGAAAATGAGAAATTCTCACTAAAAGGGATCTAAACCAATTTGTGCATTTTGTGCGTATGGAACATTTCTGCAATCTTATTTCAGCTCATGAAACATGGGACCAACACTTTACATGTTTCTATTTTTGTTCAGTATATTTAATCCATTTTGAATTCAGACTGTAACACAAGAAAATGTGGAATACGTCATTGGGTGTGGAATACTGAAGGCACTGTATAAGATATGAATAATATTTAAATATAAAGTTCGGGTGTGAATTTCAGGTATGCATGTGGATGTGAACACTTGCAGGTGGGAGCACGGCTGCACTGTACTAAATGCCTTTAGGTCTCTCCATTGTAGGTCCATTTAAAATAGCATGAACTACAGCCATGAATGGATGTGATATCCGTTTGAATAGTGAAAAACATTTGTGCATCAGTATTAGTGTAGTTATGAACACATCTCCCTCTGCAGGTGAAGATCTATGCAGACGTGGTCATTAATCACATGTGTATGTCTGGCGCGGGCGAGGGGGAGGGCAGACACCGTTCGACCTGTGGCTCATACTTCAATGCCAGCAAGAGGGAGTTCCCATCTGTGCCCTACTCTGCTTCCCACTTCAACGATGACAAATGCACCACCAGCAGCAGAAATATTGAGACTTACCAAGACATTTATCAGGTATTATTTCAGAGAGAAAATAAGAAGCATAACTCCTTGTAAATACCACTAGACACTGATGGAGACGTATTATGTTCTCTCTCTCTGCAAACCTCTTTAAAAAAATAATGTAATGTAATATAAACCCAGAGATCATACACTGTATTGCTTTGGCATTTCAACCCACCAGGTGCGTAACTGTCGTCTGCTAGGTCTTCTGGATCTGGCTCAGGACAAGGAGCATGTGAGGGAAAGGATAGTGGACTACATGAACAGACTGGTGGATATGGGTATAGCAGGTTTCAGGGTGGACGCAGGTAAACACATGTGGCCTGAGGACCTGAAGAACATCTACAGCAGACTTCACAACCTCAACACCACCTGGTTCACACAAGGATCCAGACCACTCATTTACCAAGAGGTGGGAATGAGAAATGTCCATATGTTGACTTATTGTTGTCACGTTCTGACCTTAGTTCCTTTGTTTTGTCTTTTGTTTTAGTATGGTCAGGGCGTGAGTTGGGTGGGTTGTCTATGTTAGTTTGTCTTATTTTAGTTCTATTTCTGTGTGTGGCCTGGTATGGTTCTCAATCAGAGGCAGCTGTCAATTGTTGTTCCTGATGGAGAACCATATTTAGGTAGCCTGTTTTCCATTGTGTTTGTGGGTGGTTATTTTCAGTCTTTGTGTGTCTGCACCAGACAGAACTGTTTCGGTTGTTTCTTTGTTGTTTGTTATTCAGTGTTCAGTTTTTTCATTAATTAAGATTAACATTTACCACGCTGCGCTTTGGTCCTCAACTTCTATGGCTATGTATTCTGTTGTTTTGGCCTGAATGGGATCAATTTTGATTGCTTCCCATATGTTTTATGTACTGTGATTTGTCCAACATGCAGGCTAGTCTAGCAAATATTTTATATACAGTGCCTTGCGAAAGTATTCGGCCCCCTTGAACTTTGCGACCTTTTGCCACATTTCAGGCTTCAAACATAAAGATATAAAACTGTATTTTTTTGTGAAGAATCAACAACAAGTGGGACACAATCATGAAGTGGAACGACATTTATTGGATATCTCAAACTTTTTTAACAAATCAAAAACTGAAAAATTGGGCGTGCAAAATTATTCAGCCCCCTTAAGTTAATACTTTGTAGCGCCAACTTTTGCTGCGATTACAGCTGTAAGTCGCTTGGGGTATGTCTATCAGTTTTGCACATCGAGAGACTGAAATTTTTTCCCATTCCTCCTTGCAATACAGCTCGAGCTCAGTGAGGTTGGATGGAGAGCATTTGTGAACAGCAGTTTTCAGTTCTTTCCACAGATTCTCGATTGGATTCAGGTCTGGACTTTGACTTGGCCATTCTAACACCTGGATATGTTTATTTTTGAACCATTCCATTGTAGATTTTGCTTTATGTTTTGGATCATTGTCTTGTTGGAAGACAAATCTCCGTCCCAGTCTCAGGTCTTTTGCAGACTCCATCAGGTTTTCTTCCAGAATGGTCCTGTATTTGGCTCCATTCATCTTCCCATCAATTTTAACCATCTTCCCTGTCCCTGCTGAAGAAAAGCAGGCCCAAACCATGATGCTGCCACCACCATGTTTGACAGTGGGGATGGTGTGTTCAGCTGTGTTGCTTTTACGCCAAACATAATGTTTGGCATTGTTGCAAAAAGTTCAATTTTGGTTTCATCTGACCAGAGCACCTTCTTCCACATGTTTGGTGTGTCTCCCAGGTGGCTTGTGGCAAACTTTAAACAACACTTTTTATGGATATCTTTAAGAAATGGCTTTCTTCTTGCCACTCTTCCATAAAGGCCAGATTTGTGCAATATACGACTGATTGTTGTCCTATGGACAGAGTCTCCCACCTCAGCTGTAGATCTCTGCAGTTCATCCAGAGTGATCATGGGCCTCTTGGCTGCATCTCTGATCAGTCTTCTCCTTGTATGAGCTGAAAGTTTAGAGGGACGGCCAGGTCTTGGTAGATTTGCGGTGGTCTGATACTCCTTCCATTTCAATATTATCGCTTGCACAGTGCTCCTTGGGATGTTTAAAGCTTGGGAAATCTTTGTATCCAAATCCGGCTTTAAACTTCTTCACAACAGTATCTCGGACCTGTCTGGTGTGTTCCTTGTTCTTCATGATGCTCTCTGCGCTTTTAACGGACCTCTGAGACTATCACAGTGCAGGTGCATTTATACGGAGACTTGATTACACACAGGTGGATTGTATTTATCATCATTAGTCATTTAGGTCAACATTGGATCATTCAGAGATCCTCACTAAACTACTTTCAGTGCAGCAAACTCTCTCCAGAAAAGGGGCTGAATAATTTTGCATGCCCAATTTTTCAGTTTTTGATTTGTTAAAAAAGTTTGAAATATCCAATAAATGTCGTTCCACTTCATGATTGTGTCCCACTTGTTGTTGATTCTTCACAAAAAAATACAGTTTTATATCTTTATGTTTGAAGCCTGAAATGTGGCAAAAGGTCGCAAAGTTCAAGGGGGCCGAATACTTTCGCAAGGCACTGTATATATATATATATATATATATACATACATACTTTTTGTCATGCGTTTCCTGTAAGTGTCAATTAAACATTAATGCTGCAGATTTAGGGATTTATCGATCAGCTTCTGACACTGAAGCTGTAGGTCTACTGGGGGCACCACGTTTACTTGTGGGATTTAGCAAAAACACTACATATCCAACAGCAACACATTCCCATTTTCTCTTCAAGGTTATCGACCTCGGTGGCGAGCCGATAAAAGCGACAGAATACTGTGGACTGGGCCTTGTCACAGAGTTCAAGTATGGTACTATGCTGGGCTCTGTCATCCGCAAGTGGAACCAAGGGAAACTCTCTGACCTCAAGTATGATCTAGCATGCCTCCCAAATGGCACCATATTCGCTATATAGTGCCCTATGTTCCCTGCTGGTCAAATCTAGTGTATTATGAATGGAAAATGGTGCCATTTGAGGGGATAACACAGTACAACATATTGCCATGGTCTAAGTATATAAATATGGCAGATTGTATATCAGCAAATTCTCAAATATATGTTGAACCCTCAGCATTAATGACTAAAGTATATTGTCTAGGTTACTACGTAACCCTGGTTTTCTGATGGAGAGAACAAAACATCTCTGAAAGAGAACCAACTTGTGATACTGTGAGAATTCAGACTATTCTGAGGTGAAAATTAGCTTCTAGTCTGTTGTTTCAGAACGTGTGGTGAGAGCTGGGATCTGCTGCCCTCAGGCGAGGCATTGGTGTTTGTGGATAACCATGACAACCAGAGAGGGCACGGTGCAGGAGGGGCCTCCATCCTCACCTTCTGGGAGCCCAGGTTGGGACAAATACTGTAGAATCTGATTATAGATGTTGTATAAGTATAGACAAATTATTTCTATCATATATCCTCAGAATGTATAAAATGGCCGTGGCTTTCATGCTGGCCCATCCTTATGGAGTTACGAGAGTGATGTCAAGCTACCGGTGGGATCAACATGTTGTGGATGGAAAGGTATGCTTCTGACAGTCTAAAACTATTTAAAGACAGGTTCTGGTGACTTAAACTGTTAAACCGCAACACTTTAGATCTTAAACCTCTCACATTGTGTATGACTATGGTCAATGTGACCGCTCGCCTCACGGTTGGGCTGTTCGTCTTGCTACCTGTCTGTCTGTCAGGACCAGAATGATTGGATAGGTCCTCCCAGCTTCCCTGACGGCTCCACCAAGCCTGTCCCCATACAGCCAGACGGCAGCTGTGGGGAGGGCTGGGTGTGTGAACACAGATGGCCCACAATCAGGTGACAGTTTACACCTCCAGATCTCAGTCAGTCAATCATGTTGAATAGTATTGTGTTGACCTACTGTAAAGGGTAACACTTTATTTGAAGGGTACTTTAGCAAGGACTTCATAACACGTTCGTAAGCAATGTGTAAAGCATTCTTAAAAAAGTGTGAAAGCGTCTCAAAAATGTGGATGTTGACATTAGCATCTTATGAAAGTGTTATAAGAAGTTTTAATGTAGGTCCCCTTCGAACAAAGCGTTGTCCATCCAGTAATGTGAGTATTTTGGCCTGGTCAATGTACAGTTATTTTCTATGTGTGCTTGATGGTGATTATTATTTTGCTGAACTGCTCTCTCTCCTTGTAGAAATATGGTGATGTTCCGTAATGTTGTCGATGGAGAGCCCTTGTCTAACTGGTGGGACAATGGGGGTAACCAGATAGCTTTTGGACGAGGCAACCAAGGCTTCATAGTTATCAACAATGATATCTGGTACGTTTCACCTTATGGAAGAAGTTGTAGATAACACATTAGCATATATTTAAATGAATGCCATTAATTAATTTGTTAGAGGACATTTTGATGGTCCATTTTTGATCGGAAGAGAAGCACTGTTTGATGGAATTGACAAATACTAATAAGATGATCTCTGAATGGGTACGGAAATCAATTCCATAACCTATTAGTCATCCTACAGTACTTGTTTGTAACACTTTGAGCTATTTCCTATTATTCAGTTCCCTGGATGTGACGCTGTACACCGGCCTTCATAGAGGAACCTACTGTGATGTCATCTCCGGTCAGAGGTCAGGGGGGCGTTGCTCGGGGAAACAGGTGACCGTTGGAGGGGATGGGAGAGCACACTTCACCATCAGCGCCTCTGACCCGGACCCTGTCATAGCCATTCACACACACTCTAAGCTAGAGTAGGAGCTAATAACACTGCACTTTATACCACACTGTGATATTATAGTTTGTGTATCATTACTGTATTTCAAGTGGTCTTTCTATCGAGGTTTGGAAAGATGATGATTAAGAAATAAGGCACGAAGGGGTGTGGTATATGGCCAACGTGGTATATTGGCCGTATACCACAAACCCCCAAGGTGCCTTATTGCTATTGTAAACTGGTTACCAATGTAATTAGAGCAATAAAAATACAATGTTGTCATACCCATGGTATACGGTCTGATATACCACGGCTGTCAGCCAATCAGTATTCAAGGCTCAAACCGCCCAGATTATACTACAGTTGTGTACTGAGATACAGAAATGTCATGTGTTATTATGGCTCATATCAATTTGGGTCGTGAAATGCAAACAACAGCTGTGTAAAAACATCATCAATGTTAATTTCATGTCAGATGTGATCATGCACTATATATTCTGCATGACTCTTCAAATGTAGCGCTAATATACATACATTTACATTAATTATATACTGTATGTATGTGTTCTCATTTGTCAAATACAATTAAATGTCCAGTTGGAAATATATCAAGTTCCGTTTTTATTTTTACTGACAACTGTCATGTAGTTTTTCTACAGCTACCTGGCCATGGCCCAATGATGACAACCTGTTTTACAACCCCTCCTAATATTGCTGATGTGGCTTCACATAGTGTGTAAAGAGAACCCAGCCAACTCTGGAGAGTACTCTTGTAATCAGTTTAACAAGACTTTCCTGGAGCAAATCTGTCAATTCCAAGGTGTGCTTATTCAGTATCCAACGAGTGATGGCTTTACTATGCATATTTTATGGCTTTAAACCCTGCAAGTTTCATGAAGTTGTCCAAATGAGTAGCATTTAAAACTGAAATGAAGTCATTCATTTGAATCATTTATAGTGGATGTCTCTGATAAGCATTAGCACCATGGTCATCTGTTTTTGCTTCAGCCAGGAGGTGCTTTTCAATAATGCTGCCCATTGATAAACAACTTTGTAGTCATGGAAAGAGAGAGACACACAGAGACACAGACAGATGGAGAGAGACACAGAGAGATAGTCACAGGTAGAGAGAGCGTGAGAGACACAGAGAGAGAGCGAGATACAGAGCGATAGTAAGTAACAGAGGAGAGAGAGTGAGAGAGACACACAGAAAGAGAGGGAGACGGAGGGAGAGAGACAGACAGAAATACCGAGAGAGTGAGAGTGAGAGAGAGACAGAGAGAGAGTCACAGAGGGAGCTTCCTCATTCAACCAAACATGCTTCTTATGTATTCAGAGGGCTTGGTATAGACATAACACCATAGCTGTGGTACAGTACAGGGCTTGAATTATGCAATCCTTCACCAGCAAAACAACAACACATGGAACAGACATGTCACACTCTCTACAGTATACTCAATGCATGTGTTGAGAGTATAATGGGGTGGTGTTGTCACATTAGGCTGAGGAATATTCTCACTAGACCCAGCTTGGGAGCACACACAGGCAGCATCTGTGATGCCTTCACACACACACACACACAGCATGCTAACGATGCTAACGCTACACGGCCCAACACCAGTCCCTTCCTCATCACTCGTCCGGCGCTGTCTGAACCGCCAACTAAATCTCGGCCTCATCTTATCCACTGTAGCCTTGCTTATTCCCCGTAGTGGCATTAGTAGAGCTGTAAAAGCATTTATGGGGGGACAAATGTGGAAGAGGCAATATAAGGCAAATATATATGTCCTGCCTGTTGATTTCTCAGGGCCAGAAGGGTGTGGGCAGTGATCAGTATGGATATAACTATTCCCTGGGTAACTCTTCAGTACTAACGTAAGGCGACAGAGCAGCATGCCAAACAGCACGGCAGTGTGTGTGTGTGTGTGCCCGCTGTGACACCATGGTTTTAATATGGCTCAGGTGGCCTTCGGCTCCAAGACAGCCAGTAAGGCGGGCCGGTATCCATCTATGAGTGTGTATCATTAGCCCAGGCCTAGTGGGCCTGACTCAGCTGTGTGTGTGTGTGTTATTGTTATCTTATTAGGATCTCCATTAGCTGTTGAAAATGCATCAGCTACTCAACCTGATACAGAACAATAATAGACAAGAACAGCACTAAACACATTTAAAATATATATATATATTTTTATTTAACTAGGCATGTCAGTTAAGAACAAATTCTTATTTACAATGACTGCTTGCCGGAAAACAATGTGTTAACTGTCTTGTTCAGGGGCAGAACGACCAATTTCTACCTTGTCAGCTCAGGGATTCGATCCAGCAACCATTTCGGTTCGTAGACCAACGCTCTAACCGCTAGGTTACCTGCCGCCCCAAAATAAAAATATAGAAATGAAAAAGGTCCCGTAGTAACACTGAGAAAGCAGGAAGATCTATGTTCTCGGCCCGCATTCATCCACATCTATCATAGATACATATCTGTTTACGTGCAAGTTATTCAAGTGTGTGTGTATTTGTGTCAGGGGTTAACATAGCCATTTGTTTTACAAGATGTTCAGTTTGACCTGAAGAACAGACTGAGTCCCAGGCCTGACTGTGTTTTGAATGTCTTACAGGCATGATAACACTCTTGGGAATGGGAGTTACCACCCACTGGCTCTGTAATACAGGCATAACAACATAGAAATACAATTCACCAAAATAGTCCAGTCATTTCTGTCGAGCCTGTTCAAACGAGAACGATCAAACTGATAGGGAGTGCAACTGAAGGTATTGCATGAATAAAAAATATTGCTATTTCCTCTGACATTATACAACCCACTATTTGCTATCTACTAAACCATATGTAGCACCAACTACCGTAGTGCAACATGTCGCCATTGAATATTGTAATCAATGAGATAGTGTCTCCAGCGATTCCCTTCAGAGCACAGAGAATAATGTTTTCCCACATCTGAGAAGCAAATGCTTCCTTTATTAATGGGATGAATTATGGAACATAATGTTTATCTTTATCTCCCACCTAAAGGGGGATTCCTCATAGGGGATGTATGAAGATGACCTGACAGCATACTGATGAAGAGAGAAAGGGAGGGAGAGGATGGGAGAAGGAGAGGGAGACCGCGTAAGAGAGGAGGACGATTCTTTCTTGAGAAATGGCTCTTTGCCAAGAAGCTATTTTTGTTTTGGACCATTTTAATTGAAAACAATCACAGTAAGGTACTTAATTTTTTACCCAGAGATGATTTGATATTGAGATAAAAACGGCTGCATTGGACCTTTAAGCGAGGGATTTCTAGCTTTCTAGCTCCCAGCATGCAAAGCTCCAGACAGGTATGAATTACTTTGGGGCCTCAAACCTCAACAGAACTTTGGTAAACTTTTAACATTGTGCTCGGCTCTCTCGCAGCATGTGTAGAGAGAGCAGCCGTACGGCCTGGTTTCTTATAGAAGTTGGGTAGGAGCCATCGCAGGGTGATGATGTATCCTGGGATTTCCACCCTCAATATTGTCCAGGAGATCGATGTGGTGAGTAAACCTTCGCTGCACAGTGTGCAATCGGCTGTGAGCCTAAAAAAATTAAAATGTCAATTGAAATAATCCAACAGGTTTTCTTTCACCGTGCCAGAGTCAATAACAAAAGGGTAATCTAGGCCCACTGGTAGAATTAGATATGAATCCTTAAATAAAGATGAATTAAAGCAACAGGAACGCAGAGAGAGAAATGACCTTGAAGAGTGAGATGTTTGAGGAAAGTCCTACTCATTTCTCTGGAGGGAGTAAAGTTTCTACGCGTAATGCATGTACAGGATTCGGACATGGGTTCAAATACTATATTTAATTATTTCAAATTCTTTAGCTGTTGATTGAGCTTGCCTGTTGCAAAGGCTACAGTTAACACTCAAAGTATAAAAAAATCCTATCGAGTTCCTACAAACTCACAACTTCATTTCTGTGCATTACATTGTCAAGCCTGATGGTGTTAACCTCAGCACCCGTATGAAGTTCAACACTGTTTTCTCAGTCATGAACATTACTCCAGTCTCTGCACTCATCTCCTAGGCCAACAGGTCTTTGTAAAGTCTGCTCGCCTCACCAACCATGTTGATAGACAGTCGACCAGCACCTGGTAATTAGCCATGAATATTAGCTGGGAGGGAGCAGCCCAGCTTGGGTAATTTCATCTAATGCTCATCTAATGCATTTACATATTCCTGTTAATTTACCACTGTGTGATTGAGAAAGCTGTGTGTGTGTGTGTGTGTGTGTGTGTGTGTGTGTGTGTGTGCATACTTTGTATATGTGTGTGTGTGTAGTGTATGTGTGTGTGCTTTGTGTATACTGTGTGTGTGTGTGTGTGTGTGTGTGTGTGTGTGTGTGTGTGTGTGTGTGTGCGTGCGCGTGTGTGTGTGTGCACACTCCCACTTCCAATGAGACCCCCATAAATCCTAGGTCTTTGCTCTGTTATTATTTAGGAGCTGGCTGGGCCAGACTCGGCCTCAGACATATGAAGGGGAGAAGTCAATCACACATTACATTAGGGCTAGTTGAGCTGCTCTTAGCTTTATATGAGACGGGTAGCTGAGCTGTCCCTTTCATTTTGATGAGATCTAGTATCCCCTTCCTGTCTGTTTGTCTGTCCATGTCTGTAAGTCAGGCAGTTTCCCAGCCAAACAGGTTTATCATCTAAGCCTCTAATAATCTTCCCTGTTTATTCGAGGTCAAGTTAAATAAAATGGCAGATCAATTTAAAGGGCTCCACTCTCTTGTGTTTCTCAATCGTCTGTGGCCTCAAAGTCACAGACGTACAATTTGTTTTGCAATATTGAGAAATAATAGCTTTTCCGTGGTCGTCAGTGTGTGTGTCAGTTACCCTCAGAATTGCATTACGGGGGTTTGTTTAAACGGGAGCAAATCGATACCATCTACCTTCAGATATCCCGACCGTCTCTCTCTCTCTCTCTGGTCTGCCATAGCAACCAGGCGTATTGATCCAGGTCTGCTGCACATATGGAACATCCCACTGTAGCATCTCCATCTCTCTCTCTCTCTCTCTCTCTCTGTCCGTCACTCTCTCTTTTTTGTTCTCTCTCTCTCTCCTTCTCTCTCCCTCCCTCTCTGCTTCTCTTCCTCTCTCTCTCTCTCTCTCTCTCTCTGCTTCTCTTCCTTTCTCTCTCTCCCGCTCTCTCTCGCTCTCTCTCTACTCTCTGTGAAAGGGAAGATAGCATCAGGCAGACATTTAGCTGAACTGGGAGTCACTGACATCAAACATGAGTGGGTATTAAGCTCAAGCATGACACAGTAGATAATTGTTCTGCTGCCAATATGAACAACTCATACACATTATGTCCATCAAGAAAGGATTCTCATAGAGGAGTTATTACTACTGGGTTTGTATGCATGCGTATTTGTTCGTGTGTGTGCATGCCTGTATGCACAGTTAATGTCGGAAGTTTGCATACACAGCCAAATACATTTAAACTCAGTTTTTCACAATTCCTGACATTTAATCCTAGCAACAATTCCCTGTCTTAAATCAGTTAGGATTACCACTTTATTTTAAGAATGTGAAATATCAGAATAATAGTAGAGAGAATGATTTATTTCAGCTTTTATTTATTTCTTCACATTCCCAGTGGGTAAGAAGTTTACATTTACTCAATTAGTATTTGTTAGCATTGCTTTTACATTGTAACTTGGGTCAAATGTTTTGGGTAGCCTTCCACAAGCTTCCCACAATAACTTGGGTGAATTTTGGCCCATTTCTCCTGACAGAGCTGATGTAACTGAGTCATGTTTGTAGGCCTCCTCGCTCACACACGTTTTTTCAGTTCTGCCCACAAAGTTTTGATGGGATTGTTGTCCTTAATAAGCCATTTTGCCACAACTTTGGAAGTATGGTTGGGGTCATTGTCCATTTGGAAGACCCATTGGTGACCAAGCTTTAACTTCCTGACTGATGTCTGGAGATGTTGCTTCAAAATATCCACATCATTGTCCTTTCCTCATGATGCCATCTATTTTGTGAAGTGCACCAGATCCCTCCTGCAGCAAAGCACCCCCACAACATGATGCTGCCACTTCCAAAACATGATGCTGCCACCCCCGTGCTTCACGGTTGGGATGAGGTTCTTTGGTTTGCAAGCCTCCCCCTTTTTCCTCCAAACACAACAATGGTCATTATGGCCAAACAGTTCTATTTTTGTTTCATCGGACCAGAGGACATTTCTCCAAAAAGTACAATCTTTGTCCCCATGTGCGGTTGCAAAACGTAGCCTGTGTTTTTTATGGCGGTTTTGGAGCTGTGGCTTCTTCCCAATAGGTACTTTTGTACCCGTTTCCTCCAGCATCTTCACAAGGTTCTTTGCTGTTGTTCTGGGATTGATTTGCACTTTTCACACCAAAGTACGTTCATCTCTAGGAGACTGAACGCGTCTCCTTCCTGAGCGGTATGATGGCTGCGTGGTCCCATGGTGTTTAAACTGGCTTACTATTGTTTGTACAGATGAATGTGGTACCTTCAGGCATTTGGAAATTGCTCCCAAGGATGAAGCAGACTTGTGGAGGTCTACAATTTTTTCTTCCCGAGGTCTTGGCTGATTTCTTTTGATTTTCCCATATTGTCAAGCAAAGAGGCACTGAGTTTGAAGATAGGCCTTGATATACATACACAGGTACACCTCCAATTCACTCAAATTATGTCAATAAGCCTATCAGTATTTTCTAAAGCTATGACATCATTTTCTGGTATTTTCCTAGCTGTTTAAAGGCACAGTCAACTTAGTGTATGGTCCACTGGAATTGTGATACAGTGAATTCTAAGTGAAATATTCTGTCTGTAAACAATTGTTGGAAAAATGACTTGTGTCATGCACAAAGTAGATGCCCTAACCGCCTTGCCAAAACTATAGTTTGTTAACAAGAAATTTGTGGAGTGTTTGAAAAAAACACGTTTTAATGACTCCAACCTAAGTGTATGTACAATTCCGACTTCTACTGTATGTACAGTACGAGTCAAAAGTTTGGACACAACAACTTTTTCATGTGTTTCTTTATTTTTAATATTTTCTACTTTGTAGAATAATAGTCTAGACATCAAATCTATGAAATAACATATATGGAATCATGTAGTAACCAAAAAAGTGTTAAACAACGTTTTATATTTGAGATTCTTCAAAGTAGCCACCCTTTGCCTTGATGACAGCTTTGCACACTTGGCATTCTCTCAACCAGCTTCACCTCAAATGATTTTCCAACAGTCTTGAAGGAGTTTCCACATATGCTGAGGCTGCTTTTCCTTCACTCTGCGGTCCAACTCATCCCAAACCATCTCAATTGGGTTGAGGTTGGGTGATTGTGGAGGCCAGGTCATCTGATACAGCACTCCATCACTCTCTTAGTCAAATAGACTTTACACAGCCTCAAGGTGTGTTGGGTCATTGTCCTGTTGAAAACCAAATGATAGTCCCACTAAGAGCAAACCAGATGGGATGGCATATCGCTGCAGAATGCTGTGGTAGCCATACTGGTTATGTGTGCCTTGAATTCTAAATAAATCACTGACAGTGTCACCAATGTCACGAACCGGCTCGAAGCTCGTAACAAAAAGAGAGACGACGTGGAGATAAGGAATAACAAAATATATTTAGTAACTAAAGTAAACTAAATTCAATTAACAATCGTGTGTGTATTCAGTAATCAGTAGTGTAAGTGAGTGTGAATGAGGGGTGTTGAAAGGTGTCAACGTAAACAAACAAAAACAGCCACAAAAATGCCACAACCAAAATCTATCAGTGTCTGCATGGAGAGAGTCTCCTCAATGAATGGGGAAGAGGTGCGTTTATCCTGCGACACACCCGAGCCCAGGTATGCCCCATTTCGCTGACGACCCTCCCGGCTCCACCCACCGACATCCTATTAAGGAAAACAAGAGCAAAGAGAAAGAATTCGTCAGACAGAGTGGGAGTGTCGTCACACCAGAAAAAGAACCCCACACCATCACACCTCCTTCTCCATGCTTCACGGTTGCAACCACACATGGAGATAATCCGTTCATCTACCCTGCATCTCACAAAGGCGGTTGGAACCAAAAATCTCAAATTTGGACTCATCAGGCCAAAGGACAGATTTATACAAGTCTAATGTCCATTACTCGTGTTTCTTGGCCCAAGCAAGTCTCTTCTTATTATTGGTATCCTTTAGTAGTGGTTTCTTTGCAGCAATTTGACCAAGAAGGCCTGAAAAGTTGGAGACTTTTATTTCCCTCACCAACTTTAAATATCAACTATCTCAGCAGCTAACCGATCGCTGCAGCTGTACATAGTCCATCTGTACATAGCCCACCCAATCTATCTACCTCATCCCCATACTGTTTTTATTTATTTACTTTTCTGCTCTTTTGCACACCAGTATCTCTACTTGCACATCGTCATCTGCTCATATATCACTCCAGTGTTAATCTGCTAAATTGTAACTATTCGCTCCTATTGTCTA
>NC_048575.1:21827453-21829953 GCF_013265735.2 Oncorhynchus mykiss | reverse complement strand
AAACCCTGAAAGAAGCAGATGATGACGTCATCATGTAAGTTCCTTTGTACGGTACACAATTCACATAGAAATCACAACAACACATGTTTGATTATGTATATCACACGTTATCTTAATCTTAATCCGCACAGTCAAGGACATTTCTCCTTTGAAATTGTTTATTCCCCCCCCCCCCCCCCCCCCAGAATTATTCCCCCCCCCCCATCAAACCCTAGAATAAGAAACCATTTATCTTTTATCTGACTGTAGCCACAATGCACGTTGTGCACTAAACATAAGGACATTTTGCCTCGGATTAAGCAGGGCCCGTAATAATGTGAGTGTAATATTTGACCAGGATAAACAATGCAATGTTACACAGGCAGTGACGTTGGTTGGAGGAGTAGGCTATCCACTTCATATTTCAGCGGCGAATGCAGGGAAGCTCGGCCATAAACTTTGCATGAGGCACAAGGCGGCGGCTAGAGATTCTTATATCGTTTCATTATTTCTCCAGACTCTCCCCATTCAGCTACTAGTCCCTTCTTATCCAGCCGCCCAGGGCAGCCAGGCAGGTTGCAGCGCAACAGAAACCCATTATCAAGGTGATGGAGGAAATTTCCACATATCCAGTTTTAATGGCATGTCACGGCCTAGCCAGCCCAGCCATGCGTGGCCCGGGCACCTCTGAGTCCGACCCAAATTGCCCCCTTTTCCCTATAATGCATTACATTTGACTAGGACCCAGAGGAATAGAGTGCCATCTGGGACAAAGCTTTTGTGTGGTGGTGTGAGACACCTGCTGTATGTAGTGATCACGAGTCCAAATGTACGCACTCAGGAGGGTGAAGAAATTTGGCTTGTCACCCAAAACCCTGACAAACTTTTACAGATGCACAATAGAGAGCATCCTGTCGGGCTTTATCACAGCCTGGTACAACAACTGCACCGCCCTCAACCGTAAGGCTCTCCAGAGGGTGGTGCGGTTTGCACAACTCATCACCGTGGGCAAACTACCTGCCCTCCATGAGAGCTACAGCATCCGATGTCACAGGAAGGCCAAAAAGATAATCAAGGACAACAACCACCCGGGCCACTGCCTGTTCACACTGCTACCATCCAGAAGGCGAGGTCAGTACAGGTGTATCAAAGCTGGGACAGAGAGACTGAAAAACAGCTTCTCTCTCAAGGCCATCAGACTGTTAAACACCCATCACTGCACAGAGAGGCTGCTGCCTACATTGAGACCCAATCGCTGGACACTTTAATAAATGGATCACTAGTCACTTTAAACAATGTCACTTTAAATAATGCCACTTTATTAATGTTTACATATCTTACATTACTCATATCATATGTATATACTGTATTTTATACCATCTATTGCACCGTGCCTACGCCGCTCAGCCATCGCTCATTCATATACTTATATGTACATATTCTCATTCACACCTTTAGATTTGAGTGTATTAGGTAGTTGTTGGGGAATTGTTAGATTACTTGTTAGATATTACTGCACTGTTGGAACTAGAAGCGCAAGCATTTTGCTACACTTGCATTAACATCTGCTAACCATGTATATGTGACCAATACAATTTGATTTGACTCTCGGCTTGCATAAAAGTTTCTGCTAAGTGGGATGTTACTGCTGCTACAGCGAGTAGCGGTAATGCTGTAAGACACAGGGAACACACACACAAACCATAGATTCTGACACACACACACACACCATGGATTCTGACACACACACACACTCACCATGGATTCTAGCACACACACACACACACACACACACACACACACACACACACACACACACACACACACACACACACACACACACACACACCATGGATTCTGACACACACACACACACACACATACACATACACACACACACACACACACACACACACACACACACACACACACACACACACACACACACACACCATGGATTCTGACACACACACACCATGGATTCTGACACACACACACCATGGATTCTGACACACACACATGCACACACACACACACCATGGATTCTGACACACACATACACACACGCACACACACACACCGTGGATTCTGACACACACACACACACACACACCCGCACACACACACATCATGGATTCTTCCACAACAAGATAAAAGATGGTGCTTCCTCATTTTCCCCCTCCCATGATGCTCTCTGTCAAATTTTCCTACCCTCTCCCATAATAAGTCAAATGGTCACAAATGGTACCCTATTCCCTATCACTGCTTTTGACCAGGGTCCATAGGGCTCTGGTTAAAAGTACAGTATTTATAAAAATAGGGTGCCATTTGTGATGCAGGCAGAGTGATGAGTACAACAGAATCAAACAGCAGACATTTCCCATTATTTCTGCTGTATGACTTGTCTTGTGTGTTCAACGTCAAATGATATATGTGAGCAGGAGAGATACAAGCAGTGTGATGCCAATCCAAAATGGATTTCTGTCTCGGAATGAAAAAGACAAGACAGACATTTACTGTA
>NC_048575.1:21764953-21824953 GCF_013265735.2 Oncorhynchus mykiss | reverse complement strand
CTATATTGACATGATCCATCCACAGCTTAGTGAAGTGTACCCACACTGCACTGTCCTGTCTGTGGGTCGCAGAGGCAGAGGCCTGTGTTGGAGAGTAAAAAATCACAAAAGAGGGGACATATAGTGGCTCGTTTTTTGTTTGAAGGATTTATTTTCTATAAAAATGTAATTTTGTGTTGGTGTTTTATTACACTCTATGGGTTTATGCACTCTGTAATTGTAAACATCATTTTACACATACACAATTGCTTCATGTTATCATTTCAAAAACAATTATTGCTGCCAACTTGTGTGGGTTTCCATCAGGTAGGTTTGCATCTGTTCCTGGAAGGAAGGCTTGGTCAGTGGTAATCAGTGCACGAGAAGACAAAAAAAGTCTGCTTTGCTTAATTAAAGAGTAGAAAAGCAGGGCAGCTATTAACTTAATTCTGACATAACTCTGCACTTATCGCACTAGCGAGACTCGGAGAACATCTCCCCCAATTTAGGAGCGGCCCAGGAGCCAGCCTCTAATGAGTAGTGTACCTGATTAAACATAGAGGGAAGGAGGGAGGGAGGGAGGGTTACCATTTATTGTGAAATAAAGCTGAATTAAGCTACAGGGGTGTAGTTCCCATCGTGCTGCCTGCCTGCCTGCCTGGGATATTGAGATGGTTAGCATTTTATTACCACAGTCAGGACAGAGTGTAATGGGTAAATTGAGTCTGGACTTGCAGTGTCTGCAGGACTGTGGCCCTATAGGCAAGAGAGGAGATGCATGACCGCCTTCGTCTCGTTCCATCCTCTCAGGGATACTGGCTGACTAGGGCTTTTTTCCCTTTCCTAATTAGCTATTTCTCTTTATTTCCTATGGTTGTCTAATAACTGCCTGGAAGTTTATTAGACCTAACCCAACCCGTGATTCTGTCATTGAATGTAGCCCGCCTTTTCAAAGCGTTGCCATTAGATGTATTATTATTATGTTGTTGCTGCCTCTGTTTATCTGCATACCAGAGAATGAATACACATGATAACACACTCTATATACATACACATGGCTTTTGTGTTGTAGATACTGTATGTGGTAGTAGAGTAGTGGCCTGGGGGACACACTTAATGTGTTGTGAGCAGTGTAATGTCCTGTAATATTTGTAATTGCACAGTGCCTTGCGAAAGTATTCGGCCCCCTTGAACTCTGCGACCTTTTGCCACATTTCAGGCTTCAAACATAAAGATATAAAACTGTATTTTTTTTGTGAAGAATCAACAACAAGTGGGACACAATCATGAAGTGGAACGACATTTATTGGATATTTCAAACTTTTTTAACAAATCAGAAACTGAAAAATTGGGCGTGCAAAATTATTCAGCCCCCTTAGGTTAATACTTTGTAGCGCCACCTTTTGCTGCGATTACAGCTGTAAGTCGCTTGGGGTATGTCTCTATCAGTTTTGCACATCGAGAGACTGAAATTTTTTCCCATTCCTCCTTGCAAAACAGCTCGAGCTCAGTGAGGTTGGATGGAGAGCATTTGTGAACAGCAGTTTTCAGTTCTTTCCACAGATTCTCGATTGGATTCCGGTCTGGACTTTGACTTGGCCATTCTAACACCTGGATATGTTTATTTTTGAACCATTCCATTGTAGATTTTGCTTTATGTTTTGGATCATTGTCTTGTTGGAAGACAAATCTCCGTCCCAGTCTCTATGGCAGACTCCATCAGGTTTTCTTCCAGAATGGTCCAGTATTTGGCTCCATCCATCTTCCCATCAGTTTTAACCATCTTCCCTGTCCCTGCTGAAAAAAAGCAGGCCCAAACCATGATGCTGCCACCACCATGTTTGACAGTGGGGATGGTGTGTTCAGCTGTGTTGCTTTTACGCCAAACATAACGTTTTGCATTGTTGCCAAAAAGTTCAATTTTTGGTTTCATCTGACCAGAGCACCTTCTTCCACATGTTTGGTGTGTCCCCCAGGTGTCTTGTGGCAAACTTTCAACGACACTTTTTATGGATATCTTTAAGAAATGGCTTTCTTCTTGCCACTCTTCCATAAAGGCCAGATTTATGCAATACACGACTGATTGTTGTCCTATGGACAGAGTCTCCCACCTCAGCTGTAGATCTCTGCAGTTCATCCAGAGTGATCATGGGCCTCTTGGCTGCATCTCTGATCAGTCTTCTCCTTGTATGAGCTGAAAGTTTAGAGGGACGGCGAGGTCTTGGTAGATTTGCAGTGGTCTGATACTCCTTCCATTTCAATATTATCGCTTGCACAGTGCTCCTTGGGATGTTTACAGCTTGGGAAATCTTTTTGTATCCAAATCCGGCTTTAAACTTCTTCACAACAGTATCTCGGACCTGCCTGGTGTGTTCCTTGTTCTTCATGATGCTCTCTGCGCTTTTAACGGACCTCTGAGACTATCACAGTGCAGACTTGATTACACATAGGTGGATTGTATTTATCATCATTAGTCATTTAGGTCAACATTGGATCATTCAGAGATCCTCACTGAACTTCTGGAGAGAGTTTGCTGCACTGAAAGTAAAGGGGCTGAATAATTTTGCACGCCCAATTTTTCAGTTTTTGATTTGTTAAAAAAGTTTGAAATATCCAATAAATGTCGTTCCACTTCATGATTGTGTCCCACTTGTTGTTGATTCTTCACAAAAAAATACAGTTTTATATCTTTATGTTTGAAGCCTGAAATGTGGCAAAAGGTCGCAAAGTTCAAGGGGGCCGAATACTTTCGCAAGGCACTGTATATAACTGCCTTAATGTTGCTGGACCCCAGGAAGAGTAGCTACTGGGGGTCCTTCATAAAGAGCAATACAAATCAAAATGAACTGATTTAGTAAAATACACTAGGATCTACACATTGAACTGATTTAGTAACATACGCTAGGATCTACACATTGAACTGATTTAGTAACATACACTAGGATCTACACATTGAACTGATTTAGTAACATACGCTAGGATCTACACATTGAACTGATTTAGTAACATACGCTAGGATCTACACATTGAACTGATTTAGTAACATACACTAGGATCTACACATTGAACTGATTTAGTAACATACGCTAGGATCTACACATTGAACTGATTTAGTAACATACACTAGGATCTACACATTGAACTGATTTAGTAACATACGCTAGGATCTACACATTGAACTGATTTAGTAACATACACTAGGATCTACACATTGAACTGATTTAGTAACATACGCTAGGATCTACACATTGAACTGATTTAGTAACATACGCTAGGATCTACACATTGAACTGATTTAGTAACATACGCTAGGATCTACACATTGAACTGATTTAGTAACATACACTAGGATCTACACATTGAACTGATTTAGTAACATACGCTAGGATCTAAACATTGCTCTGGGATCCACTGCAAGTTGTTCACTCTCTTTGAAGGCTCTCTTTTAATGCTTCTAAATGTTTACTGGATGTGTTCAGTCTCTCAGTCTATGGTTCGGTCTATTCACCACAGCAAAATGGTGTTGCTCTGAGTGACATATACACTATAGTCTATGATTCGGTCTATTCACCACAACAAAATGGTGTTGCTCTGAGTGACACACACTATAGTCTATGGTTCGGTCTATTCACCACAACAAAATGGTGTTGTTCTGAGTGACATACACACTATAGTCTATGGCTCGGTTTATTCACCACAACTAAATGGTGTTGCTCTGAGTAACATACACACTATAGTCTATGGCTCGGTCTATTCACCACAACAAAATGGTGTTGCTCTGAGTGACATACACACTATAGTCTATGGTTCGGTCTATTCACCACAACAAAATGGTGTTGCTCTGAGTGACATACACACTATAGTCTATGGTTCGGTCTATTCACCACAACAAAATAGTGTTGCTCTGAGTGACAGAGCGAGAGAGGCATGAGTAGTGTGTGTGGAAACTGGCCAAAGTTATAAAGCTGTTGTCGACTCAGGACTCTCCTATCTCGCTACTCCTAAACTCCTCCACAGAGCTTTGTTTTCCATCTCATTTGGCATGGATGGACGGATGAGGGATATTATGAGTAATTTCCTCTCTTTCTTTCTCCCTCATCCCTCCCTTGTCTTCTATCTCACTCATCCTGTCCTCTCTCTGTCACCACATTTCCCATCGCTTACTGTCTGGCATGGTGTTGTGTTGACAGGACAACTGGCAGTTTAGAATGCTAATTATATCTGGGTTATAGAACCGTAAGAAATGTTCTTCTTGATAGCCATTCTGTAGAATTAGACATCATTACGATGCCAATGATACTAGATCACAAATCCTGTTGAGACTACTACACTCATATACAAGTACACATATAGTCATTAGTAGATGTTGTATTTTAAATCAGTGATCATTGTAACCACTCATAATCCGTTCTGCGCTTGCTGCTGAGCTACATTTCTCTACATAGTCATTTAGCAGCTCACCATGAGGTTAGTAGAGCCATTCAATCTCATGGGGCTCATTCATTTCCACTCTTGTCATTTTTAAAGAGCTTCATACAAGACTCTAAACTGTGTGTGAAACAAGGCAACCGCTGTAAAATCACTCTCTATTTGCTGAGGCAGCCAGTCAGTAATTCTGTATTCGTTTTGCATTTGGCTCAAAAATGACTGAGCAATTAGTTTTATTCCCTGTTGAATAAATTACATCCCACTAATAATCCTAATTAGTTCTCCTGATGTAGTGTTCTTTCTCTTCCTGTCTGTCTGAGTGAGAGTGGAGGTGAAATTCATAATGGGTGTCTTCCAGTTTTTACCCCCCTCCTACTATCGTTGTAGTGGATTGACCCAAAGTGAATGGATGAATTAGTATGTTGGTGTGAAGGATTTCTTCATGAAGTTCTAGACTCCAGCTCTGCCACCATTTCAATGCAATTTACCATGGTTTTCTCCTTGCAGTTATACATTAGTTATTTTTTTGTCATTGTCAACGTATAAATCACATAAAGTCATTTTTAAACTATTGTGTCCCTCACCTGTTACAATTGCACTTAAAACATCAAGTAAAAGTAATGACATTGAGAACGATCTTATTTTCCTCCAATGATAAGAGACCCCAGTCCTCTCCTGAATCTCCCAGAGACCTGTGTGGTGGTAATGATCACGAGGGCCATTTTCTGGGAGTCTCTAATTCGCTGTATTGAAGGTGAGGACCATCTCCAGGGAGCCTAAAATTCACTGTATTAAAGGTGAGGGCCGTCTCCAGTGAGATTCTAATTCGCTGTATTAAAGGTGAGGGCCGTCTCCAGTGAGATTCTAATTCACTGTATTAAAGGTTAGGGCCGTCTCCAGTGAGATTCTAATTCGCTGTATTAAAGGTGAGGGCCGTCTCCAGTGAGATTCTAATTCGCTGTATTAAAGGTGAGGGCCGTCTCCAGTGAGATTCTAATTCACTGTATTAAAGGTTAGGGCCGTCTCCAGTGAGATTCTAATTCGCTGTATTAAAGGTGAGGGCCGTCTCCAGTGAGATTCTAATTCGCTGTATTAAAGGTTAGGGCCGGCTCCAGTGAGATTCTAATTTGCTGTATTGAAGGTGTGGACCGTCTCCAGGGAGCCTCTAATTTGTTGTATTGAAGGTGAGGGCCGTCTCCAGGGAGAATCTAATTTGCTGTATTGAAGATAAGGGCCGTCTCCAGGGAGACTCTAATTTGCTGTATTGAAGGTGAGAGCCGTCTCCAGGGAGCCTCAAATTTGCTGTATTAAAGGTGAGGGCCGTCTCCAGGGAAACTCAAATTTGCTGTATTGAAGGGGAGGGCCATCTCCAGGGAGACTCTAATTTGCTGCATTGAAGGTGAGGGCCTTCTCCATTTCAATGCAATTTACCATGGTTTTCTCCTTGCAGTTATACATTAGTTATTTTTTTGTCATTGTCAACGTATAAATCACATATAGTCATTTTTAAACTATTGTGTCCCTCACCTGTTACAATTGCACTTAAAACATCAAGTAAAAGTAATGACATTGAGAACGATCTTATTTTCCTCCAATGATAAGAGACCCCAGTCCTCTCCTGAATCTCCCAGAGACCTGTGTGGTGGTAATGATCACGAGGGCCATTTTCTGGGAGTCTCTAATTCGCTGTATTGAAGGTGAGGACCATGTCCAGGGAGCCTAAAATTCACTGTATTAAAGGTGAGGGCCGTCTCCAGTGAGATTCTAATTCGCTGTATTAAAGGTGAGGGCCGTCTCCATTGAGATTCTAATTCGCTGTATTAAAGGTTAGGGCCGGCTCCAGTGAGATTCTAATTCGCTGTATTAAAGGTGAGGGCCATCTCCAGTGAGATTCTAATTTGCTGTATTAAAGGTTAGGGCCGGCTCCAGTGAGATTCTAATTTGCTGTATTAAAGGTTAGGGCCGGCTCCAGTGAGATTCTAATTTGCTGTATTAAAGGTGAGGGCCGTCTCCAGTGAGATTCTAATTTGCTGTATTGAAGGTGTGGACCGTCTCCAGGGAGCCTCTAATTTGTTGTATTGAAGGTGAGGGCCGTCTCCAGGGAGAATCTAATTTGCTGTATTGAAGATAAGGGCCGTCTCCAGGGAGACTCTAATTTGCTGTATTGAAGGTGAGAGCCGTCTCCAGGGAGCCTCAAATTTGCTGTATTAAAGGTGAGGGCCGTCTCCAGGGAAACTCAAATTTGCTGTATTGAAGGGGAGGGCCATCTCCAGGGAGACTCTAATTTGCTGCATTGAAGGTGAGGGCCTTCTCCAGGGAGACTCTAATTTGCTGTGTTTAAGGCGAGGGCTATCTCCAGGGAGACTAATTATTTTTATTGAAGGTGAGGGCCATCTCCAGGGAGACTAATTCGTTCTATTGAAGGTGAGGGCCTTCTCCAGGGAGAATGTAATTCGTTGTATTGAAGGTGAGGGCCGTCTCCACGGAGACTCTAATTCGTTGTATTGAAGGTGAGGGCCGTCTCCAGGGAGGCTCTAATTTGTTGTATTGAAGGTGAGGGCCGTCTCCAGGGGGACTCTAATTTGCTGTGCTGAAGGTGAGGGCCGTCTCCAGGGAGACTAATTTGCTGTATTGAAGGTGAGGGCCTTCTCCAGGGAGACTCTAATTTGCTGTATTGAAGGTGAGGGCCTTCTCCAGGGAGACTAATTTGCTGTATTGAAGGTGAGGGCCTTCTCCATGGAGACTAATTTGCTGTATTGAAGGTGAGGGCCTTCTCCAGGGAGACTCTAATTTGCTGTATTGAAGGTGAGGGCCTTCTCCAGGGAGACTAATTTGCTGTGCTGAAGGTGAGGGCCGTCTCCAGGGAGACTCTAATTTGCTGTATTGAAGGTGAGGGCCTTCTCCAGGGAGACTGTAATTTGCTGTGCTGAAGGTGAGGGCCGTCTCCAGGGAGACTCAAATTTGCTGTATTGAAGGGGAGGGCCATCTCCATGGAGACTCTAATTTGCTGCATTGAAGGTGAGGGCCTTCTCCAGGGAGACTCTAATTTGCTGTGTTTAAGGTGACGGCTATCTCCAGGGAGACTGTAATTCGTTGTATTGAAGGTGACGGCTGTCTCCAGGGAGACTCTAATTCGTTGTATTGAAGGTGAGGGCCGTCTCCAGGGAGGCTCTAATTTGTTGTATTGAAGGTGAGGGCCGTCTCCAGGGGGACTCTAATTTGCTGTGCTGAAGGTGAGGGCCGTCTCCAGGGAGACTAATTTGCTGTATTGAAGGTGAGGGCCTTCTCCAGGGAGACTCTAATTTGCTGTATTGAAGGTGAGGGCCTTCTCCAGGGAGACTAATTTGCTGTATTGAAGGTGAGGGCCTTCTCCATGGAGACTAATTTGCTGTATTGAAGGTGAGGGCCTTCTCCAGGGAGACTCTAATTTGCTGTGTTTAAGGTGACGGCTATCTCCAGGGAGACTGTAATTCGTTGTATTGAAGGTGAGGGCTGTCTCCAGGGAGACTCTAATTCGTTGTATTGAAGGTGAGGGCCGTCTCCAGGGAGGCTCTAATTTGTTGTATTGAAGGTGAGGGCCGTCTCCAGGGGGACTCTAATTTGCTGTGCTGAAGGTGAGGGCCGTCTCCAGGGAGACTAATTTGCTGTATTGAAGGTGAGGGCCTTCTCCAGGGAGACTCTAATTTGCTATTCTGGAGGTGAGGGCCATCCCCAGGGAGACTGTAATTCATTGTATTGAAGGTGAGGGCCATCTCCAGGGAGACTCTAATTCGTTGTAATGAAGGTGAGGGCCATCTCCAGGGAGACTCTAATTCGTTGTAATGAAGGTGTGGACCGTCTCCAGGGAGACTGTAATTTGTTGTATTGAAGGTGAGGGCCATCTCCAGGGAGACTCTAATTCGTTGTATTGAAGGTGAGGGCCTTCTCCAGGGAGACTCTAATTTGCTGTATTGAAGGTGAGGGCCGCCTCCAGGGAGACTCTAATTTGCTGTATTGAAGGTGAGGGCCTTCTCCAGGGAGACTCTAATTTGCTATGCTGGAGGTGAGGGCCATCTCCAGGGAGACTGTAATTCATTGTATTGAAGGTGAGGGCCATCTCCAGGGAGACAAATTATTTTTATTGAAGGTGAGGGCCATCTCCAGGGAGACTGTAATTCGTTGTATTGAAAGTGAGGGCCATCTCCAGGGAGACTGTAATTCATTGTATTGAAGGTGAGGGCCATCTCCAGGGAGGCTCTAATTTGTTGTATTGAAGGTGAGGGCCGTCTCCAGGGAGACTCTAATTTGCTGTATTGAAAGTGATTATTTTGAACTCCGGGCTGCTTTCTGAGAATGGATGAAAGAGAACGTGTGTTTGTTTGTGTGTGTGTCTATGTGTGTGCGTGTGTGTGTGTGTGTGTGTGTGTGTGTGTGTGTGTGTTTTTATGTGTGTGTTTGTCTATGTGTGTGTGTGTCTATGTGTGTGTGTTTATGTGTGTGTGTCTGTGTGTGTGGGTCTGTGTGTGTGTGTCATTGTGGGTGTTTGTGTTCGAGCACCATGTGTCCTGACAGCGACACGGCTTTACTCCACAAGGAGATAACACCAGTCCATAATTTCCTCATCCAACCCACAAGCTCTACCTCCCAATCATCCCTGTTGAAACTCGCCATCTAGCTTTCTATCGCTTAACAGGCAGTTCTATGAGTGCTCAAAATGTAGATATAGATGATTCATTATTGACGGTTTGATGATAAAGACAGGACACTTTTTATCCAGAGGGAATTTGGATTAAATGTATTTACATAGCCAATTATTGAAGCAGACAGATATAAGAGATTGTTTGCTGAAAGCTGTTTTAAGCAGATAATCACACAGAGATAAAACATGTCACTATTTAACTGGCTTGTCCGCTTCTTGTTGTGATGACTGGGGTGATTTTGAAGCACTCCTGTATAATTGGAGCAGGGGAGCAAGAAGGAGGGTTGAGGAAGACAGGAGGGCAGGGAAAGAGAGGAGTGGAGTAATCTATTTGCAATCATCAATCTGTTGTTGTTGTTGTACTTTCAACACATATTGGTTTAATTTGGAGCAGGAAGTAGATTGGCTGACTGCTCAAACTAGGTGTCAGACAGAGCTGTGCTGACAGCGTCCTGCACACCTCACAAGAACCTCTACTCTCCCAGTTGGATGTTGGCACAGCCCAGGCAGGAAGAAGGCATGCAACAGGGGGGTACTGGCAGTGCCTGCTGGGCAGTGTAGGCGGATGTAGCGTATAGTAGCATACGTCTGGCATGGTGTTTGTCATAATTAGAACATTAGCATAGTAGTGCTAGTCAACACTGTTATTAGTCATCAGGATAAGGTGAGACCCAGATGCAGACCATGTCGAAGTAACAATGTTTATTACTGGCTGGTAAAAGACAGGAGCTGACAGGAGAAACGCTGGTAAGCTTGACAAACAAGACGAACTGGCAACAGACAAACAGAAAACACAGGTATAAATACACAGGGGATAATGGTGAAGATGGGTGGAGGGGTGGAGGGGGGTGGAGACAATCACAAAGACAGGTGAAACATATCAGGGCGTGACAGTACCCCCCTAGGGATGCCACCTGGCATCCTACCTGGGCGCATACCTGGTTGACCGGGGTGCCGGCGGTGGAAGTCGGCGATGAGGGCTGGGTACAGGATGTCTCTAGCGGGGACCCAGCACCTCCCCCCGGGCCATAACCCTCCCAGTCAACCAGGTACTGGAAACCCCTGTCCCGTAGTCAAACCCTCAGGAGGCGTCTCACCGTGTACGCCGGATGGCCATCGACGACACGGGGAGGAGGGGTGTGCCTGGAAATGGAAGACAAGGGACTGTGAGACACGGGCTTGATAATGACAAATGAAGGTGGGGTGTATATGAATGGTACGGGGCAACAGAAGACGAACAGCAGAGGGGCTTATGACCTTGGAGATGGGGAAAGGGACGATAAACTGGGTGGACAGTTTGCGAGACCACCCGGAGGGGCAGAACCCGGGTGGAGAGCCATACCTTCTGCCGGAGACGATACCGGGGAGCCGGGGTCCGATGGCGATCCGCTTGTCATCGATACCTGGAGGTGGTCTTGAGGAGGGCCAACCGGGCTCTCCTCCGGGTACGACGACAGTGACGGACAAACATCTGGGCAGAAGATATGTCGACCTCCTCTTCCTGCTCAGGGAAGAGTGGGGGCTGATACCCCAGGGAACACTCAAAAGGATATAGGCTGGTGGCAGAGCAAGGAAGGGTGTTGCGGGCATATTCGACCCACACAAGGTGCTGTGGTGGGGTTGGTTGTGACCAGGCAGCGCTGGGTGGTCTCGAGGTCCTTGTTTGCTCGCTCCAACTGGCCATTGGACCAGGGGTGGAACCTGGAGGACAGGCTGGCCGACGACCAAATGAGGGTGCAGAACGCCTTCCAGAACTGGGACGAGAACTGAGGACCCCTGTCGGAGACCATGTCCATGGGCAGTCCATGGATCCGGGAATACGAGCTGCACCATGAGCTGGGCCGTTTATTTGGCAGAGGGTAGTTTGGGGAGAGGAATGAAGTGGGCGGCTTGGGAGAAGCAATCCACCACGGTCAGGATGGCGGTGTTGCCATCAGACGGGAGAAGACCCGTGACAAAGTCCAGGGAGATGTGAGGCCAGGGACGGTGGGGGACAGGCAGATGTTGGAGGAGACCAGCTGGAGCTTACTGAAGCGCCTTGTTCTATGCACAAACTGTGCAAGCGGACACAAATGCAGACACCAGAAGCACTGTCACTCAAAGGCCAGGGTCCGACGGGCGCCCGAACGAACATCCGGTTATCAGGGCCCCCCCGGGGTTTGGCTGGGAACGCTGTGCCTCACAGACCTGCTTCCCTATTCCCAAGCTGAGTGCCGTCGCCTGGCATGAGGTGGGAAGGATGATCTTGGGTTCCGGGGTAGTAGTCGTGGGGCTATAGCAGCGGGACAGTGCATCCTGCTTGACATTCTTGGATCCCAGTGGGTACGAGAGGGAGAAGTTGAACCGTGAAGCCCACCTGGCTTGCCTGAAGTTGAGGCGCTTGGCGGTGTGGAGATATCCAGGTTCTTGTGGTCCCTCCACACGATAAATGGATGTTCCGCTCCCTCCAGCCAGTGCCTGCATTCCTCCAACGCCATCTTCACCACGTGAAGTTCCCATTTCCACACTTCGTAGTTCCTTTCCGTGGCATTGAGGCGATGGGAGAAGAAGGCACAGGGATGTAGATTGAGGTCTAGGGAAAAACGCTGGGACAGGACAGCCCCCACTCCGACGTCTGAAGCATCCGCCTCTACCACGAACTGACGAGATCGGTCCAGATGAACCAGGATGGTAGCTGTGGTGAAGCTATGTTTGAGGTCCTGGAACGCCCGGTCAGCAGCTGGGGACCACGTGAACGGAACCTTGGGCAAGGTGAGTGCTGACAGGGGGAAACCAGGGTGCTGTAACCCTGGATAAAGCGGCAATATAAATTGGCGAACCGAAGGAAATGTTGCAGCTGCACCCTGAATGTAGGCTGAGGCCAATCCATCACTGCTCTCACCTTCCCGGGATCCATCTGGACACTCCCAGCAGAGATGATGTAACCCAGAAAGGGGATGGTGGAGCGATGGAGCTCGCACTTCTCCACCTTCACAAACAGCTGATTCTCCAGAAGGCGTTGTAGGACCTGTCGGACTTGGAGCATGTGTTCTTGAGGAAAGCTGGAGAAGACGAGGTTGTCATCAATGTAGACGAAGACGAACCAGTTCAACATGTCGCAGAGAACATCATTTACCAGAGCCTGGAACACAGCAGGGGCATTGGTGAGGCCAAAGGGCATGGCCAGATATTTGTAGTGGCCACTGGCCTTGTTGAAGGCGGTCTTCCACTCGTCCCCTTTTCATGTCCGCACCAGGTGGTAGACGTTCTGTAGATACAGCTTTGAAAACACAGTGGCCCCCTGGAGTGGCTCGAAGGTGGGTAACGGTTCTTAACCTTTCTAGGCAGGGGTTCCGCTAGCGGAACACAACATTCCGCTGAAAAGGCAGCGCGCAATACAGCAAATGAAAGATAAACATCTTGTTAATCTACTCATCGTGTCCGATTTCAAAAATGCTTTACAGCTAAAGCACAACATATGATTATGTTAGATCACCGCCAAGTCGAAAAAACACAGCCATTTTTCCAGCCAAAGATAGGAGTCACAAAAAGCAGAAATATAAAATTAATCACTAACCTTTGATGATCTTCATCAGATGACACTCATAGGACATCATGTTACACAATACATGTATGTTTTGTTCGATAATGTGCATATTTATATCCAAAATTCTCAGTTTACATTGGCGCATTATTGGCAGTAATGTTTTGATTCCAAAACATCCGGTGATTTTGCAGAAATACTAATAATAAACATTGATAAAAGATGCTAGTGTTATTCACAGAATTAAAGATAGACTTCTGATTAATGCAACCGCTGTGTCAGATTTCAAAAAAACTTAACGGAAAAAGCATAATCTGAGAACGGCGCTCAGAACCCAAAACAGCCAGAGGAATAGCCGCCATTTTGGAATCAACAAAGTTAGAAACAACACCATAAATATTCACTTACCTTTGATGATCTTCATCAGAAGGCACTCCCAGGAATCCCAGTTTGACAATAAATGACTGATTTGTTCCATAAAGTTCCATCATTTATGTCCAAATAGCCACTTGTTGTTAGCGTGTTCAGCCCAGTAATCCATCTTCATGAGGCGCGAGCATTTCATCCAGACAAAAACACGAAAAGTTCCGTTACAGTCCTTTAGAAACATGTCAAACGATGTATGGAATCAATCGTTAGGATGTTTTTAACATAAAACATCAATAATGTTCCAACCGGAGAATTCCTTTGCCTTCAGAAAAAGCACTGGAACGCGAGGTAACTCTTTCGGGAGCGCTCGTCATGAGACCAAGGCTCTCTGCCAGACCACTGACTCAAAGAGGTCTCATGAGCCCCTCCTTTATAGTAGAATCCTCATTCAAGTTTTCAAAGACGGTTGACATCTAGTGGAAGCCCTAGGAAGTGCAACCTCATCCACATCTCAATGTGTACTTTTCAAGCTTTGAAAAACTACAAACCTCAGATGTTCCACTTCCTGGTTGGATTTTTCTCAGGTTTTTGCCTGCCATATGAGTTCTGTTATACTCACAGACATCATTCAAACAGTTTTAGAAACTTCAGAGTGTTTTCTATCCAATACTAATAATAATATGCATATATTAGCATCTGGGATCTGGGAGTAGGAGGCAGTTCACTCTGGGCACGCTATTCATCCAAAAGTGAAAATGCTGCCCCCTATCCCAAAAAGGTTAACCGTAATGTCGTTGAATCCCCGGTAGTCAATGCAAGGGTGCAGGGTCTTGTTCTTTTTCTCCTCGAAGAAGAAGCCTGCGCCGGCGGGAGAGGAAGGGGGACGGATATATCCAGCAGCTAGAGAGTCCCCAATGTATGTATCCACAGACTTGGTCCCCGGGGCGGCGTGGTGCTAGGGAGAAGGTCAATCCCGCAGTCATAGGGTCGGTGCGGCGGAAGCGACGTGGCCGTGCTGAAGACGTAACAGGGAAGGTTGTGCTGACTTTAGGCAATGGGCGTGGCAAAACGGGCTCCAGCCCGTGATGGCACCAGTAGACCAGTTATTGAGGGGATTGTGTCGTTGGAGCCAGGAGAATCTCAATACCACCGGAATCAGAGGGGACTTGATGAGCAGGAACTGGATAGCCTCAATGTGGTTCCCTGACACTCGTATGTGGATGGGAGTGGTGTTGTGGGTGACTCTGCCTACAGAGCTCCTGTCCAGCGCTCTAACGTCCATGGGAATGGAGAGGGGCTGAGTGGGGATGTTCAGCTTGGACGCCAGGGTAGCGTCCAAAAAACTATTGTCTGCCCCAGAGTCAATGAGAACCTGGAGAGATTTGGACTGGTCTCCCCACAGCGGAATGGCATGAAAAGAAAAGGGGTGCGAGCAGGGGAAGCAGGAACGTTCTCCATATGGCCCACCAGAGTCCTTGCTCCTACCAGAGAGCCTGGCTACTTTAGAAAACAAGAGGACACGAGCTGACAGGACAAACGCTGGTAAGCTTGACAAACAAGACGAACTGTACTGACTAGTCAAAGATTTTATTCTCCCTTTCCGTTTTTAAATCATTCCTTTTTATCTAATTCGGAGTGCTATGTTGATGACTCACCGCTAAGGATAGGTCTTTATGCAAATAAATAAAAAGGACCTCTGCCATTCAGTGTTTTGATCATGGCAGATGTCATGCAAGCCCTTGATGAAAAGGCATCTCGCAAAGTGCAGGTAATGTATCCAATTTCTGGAAGTGTGAAATGGGTTGGAGATTACATGTTGTCATCAACTGTCACTCAAGTGAAGAGCAAGGCCAGTCATTTACAAAATGTTGCATTTACCTCTTTGTCATCCTATAATTTGCATTTATTTCCTCTCCTTCGTTTGTTTTTCCTCTGCACAGATACGATTAACCATTTATATCTGACCTAGACAGTCATTGAATATACCTGCTGATTCATACACTTTTTGTACATTGTTCTTTGGCGTCCTAGAGGATTTAGAGTTCCATGCCAGTTCCCTACCAGTTCCAAGGGTGAAGCATGAACCCTGTTGCCCTTGGAGACAGCATTGTTGTCTTGTTGTGTCTGGTTCTGCTTGGCTCTGACCAAACACCGTGACAAACACACAATCAGCCCACACACGCACAGGCACGCACGCACCATGCAGGCACGCATAAGCATGCACACACACACACACACACAGCCCTTTTCATAACTGCACTGGGAACAAATTAAATATGAACATGTTGTGTTGACCATGTTGTGTTGTTGTGATTCTGCTACGATGCACTAATGTTTGTGTTACCTATGTTACATAACAGCCCTTGGCTCCACTTGTCTCCTGGTTTAATTTTAAAACTTTTTTTCTGTAAGCTCAAGCTGGTGAATATTCAACAAGGATATATTGAAGGCTCTGTATGTGAAAATATATGAGATATACCGGTGGTGGTGTTGACTGACTGGCAGGCTCCTCCCAACGTCTTCTGGGCCGGGCCCAAATCCCTTCTGATCGCCTGGCTCCTCTGCCTGCCTTCAGCAGAACAATTAAAAACCCACCTGACAATACCTCTGTCTCCTCGGTCTCCTCTGTCTCCAAGACAGCTGTCACCAAGGCAGACATGGACCAGTTGATTTATTTCTCTACCCTTAACAAATGAGTATTCTCATAATGCTGTTATTTTTATTTCATGTCATTTTTTTCACTCACTTGGGAAGAAACTTAATTTTTCTGGTGTTAAATTAGCAGATGTTTTGATACGATATCATTCAAACTCTTTACTGAGAGACGTTTGAGATGATATGCTGTCTCTGCTAGTGCGTCTAGTATTAGACCCATCTAACAGTGTGTACTGTTTCCAAACTGTTATCATCCCAAAAATGTAATATTTTTTTATGGTATCAATATCCTTAATTGATGTCAACCCTGGTAAAACGTTTGTGATAATTGAGAATTGCTACCTACGTTTGTATAAATCAGAAGCAACACAGTCATTATATTAGATTGCAGCTACATTATGACAATGCATTAGGTTTATGGTCTTCAGTCCTCAGCTACACCATAAAACACAGCTCTATTCCTGAGAGTGGGCGTCTGTAGATTAATCAGCTAATGTTGGCAATGTAATAGACAACAATATTTAATCAGGTGACAGCACGGGACAGGACGCAAGCGTGACACACTAATCCTTCACACACGCACACCGCCTGCCTATAGGAACCAGACGGGGAAAGCCGCCCATCAATTCCGTTAAGCGTTGGAGAAGAGGCGGTCAAGAGAGACACGGTCAACTACTGTCACGACCTTTCACCTTAAGCCGCTCCGTGTTGTTGAGGGCTTGGTGTGTGTGTGTGTGTGTGTGTGTGTGTGTGTGTGTGTGTGTGTGTGTGTGTGTGGGGGGTGGGGGGGGGGGGGTGGTGAGTGGGCGGCAGATAAGTGGTTGCCGTCAGAGCATCTGGTGTAGAGGTATGAGCCATGGCCTCCATAATGGCCTCCATAATGTCACCTATTAGAGAGAGAGAGAGAGAGAGAGAGAGAGAGAGAGAGAGAGAGGGGGGTAAACTGACTACTGCACAGGACTGAGACAGTCAGGGAGTGGTGGATAAGGGAACTAGATCTCGCATGGCTACCAATCAGATATACAGGTGAAGGAGTGGATGTACTGGATGAAGACACTGAGACAGCTTGGCGTTATCCTTCCCTCTCTCTCTTTCCCCTGCAGTGTTCTCTCTCCTTCAAAGTCCCTCTCTGTAACACATGCACACACACACACACACACACACACACACCTACGAAGCACCCTTTCCACCCTCGCCCTCACTCTTTTCCTATCTTTTATCCTTCTCCTTTCCTCTCTCGCTGCTCGTCTCCCTGGCTGAATTCCCTGAGGCACACACTGAACCTTTGTTACTTAGGTGAGCAACAGCACTCCTCCAGGAGATCTAAGCCTTTACAATCCAATCAGACATTTCTCAAGCCTTCTGCCTGCCTCAAACTGGAGTGTTGGAAACTCACAGATAAAAACAGGTCATAGAAAGGGGTTCACTTCCTGTTAGGGCTGTCTTTTTTTAAACTATGATATTTTTCACATGAATTGTTGTAGTCATATTAACCCATGTAGGTCTACACATAATTTACACAATGTTGGTACAGATTCATGCAGTGTGTCTCTAATTAATGTAGAATAATAGTTACTTCCTTGTCTTTGCTTTGATTAACTAAGCAGTTGCTGTGCAAGGGCTGTAGAGGCCACATAGCTAGAATTGCTATTTATATTCTATAGAAGCCACTTACCCTCCATGTTTGAAGTTCAATGACCACGTGTGTATTGTCAATTTCATTGGAAAAACCCTCAGTTGTCTAATTGTATAGGAAAAACAAATAATAACCGCTGCACAGCTTTGAGGTTGTACTGTAGGTTGGAATACCAGAACAATACACCATGTTGTGTGTGTGTATTTTATGTCTGGGTTCATGTCGATTACATCATGTATATGTTGTTCAGGACCAAGGACAGCTCACACAGTGCTTTCTCTTGGGTGTTTACATGGTGCTATAACTTCAGCAAGATTAAGTGCAGCAGGAACGTCTCAGTAGTCAACCTAACAATATTACAGTAACAGTATGCTTCATTGAGGCCCATATCTGATACTTACTAGAAATATACAGTAGAAAGCGTTATATTTTATTTCTATTTGTAACGTACTGGGTGTAGTGGGTGAGAAGTCAGGCGCAGGAAGCAGAGAGTTCAAGGTGGTGCTATATTTAATGCACAAAACGGCAAACATACGCCAACCCCACGAAACACAGGGCGCACCACAAAACAAATGCCCCAAACACGGGGACTTAAACAGTCCAGCAAAACGCACGAAATGGGAAACACGTAAACCACAGACGTGCACACAAGTTACACAAAACAATCCTGCACAAAGAGCAGGCGGGCCTACTGGTAAATAAAGCCTGACTAATCAGTCTAAAACACAAACAGGTGAAACCAATAAACAGAAAGGGGAAAACGGATCAGTGGCAGCTAGTAGGCCGGTGACGACGACCGCCGAGCGCCACCCGAACAGGAAGGGGAGCCCCCTTCGGTAGGAGTCGTGACACTATTCTTCCGTGAGCAAAAGGCAGAGAGAAGTCTGTGATAACCACCTATGGAAGAATAGTTGACCTGCATGGAACTCCAGGAATATACAGCATCCGTCTCAGTTGGTTAAGTTGCTGTTCCAGCAGCCTACCTCTACTTATCACTACTTATTACAGTTCAGTGGTGTCTGATTTCATTAGGTTTGTGGTGGGCCATATTTCCATTAAATAGTGGAGACTGGAGCTGGGAGGGGGTTTTGGCAGGGCTACTTCACCGCTCAGCCAACAGACGCTCTCCCTGTGTGTCCGTCTGGAGCCACACACGCGTGCACACGCACACACACACACACACACACACACACACACACACACACACACACACACACACACACACACACACACACACACACACACACACACACACACACACACCACACACACACAGTCTGCCAGGAAGAGGAGTCTATATCATCCGTTTTGCCTTCAGTGTTTGTGAACGTGTGTGTATTCGTGTTGTGAGATTGATATGAACAGTTTGCCAAGGAGCCTAACAGAGAGGATCATTTAATATGTTAAGATAGTCATCAAATGTCATGTGTATGCCTGAGTGTTCGCTTGTGTCTGTGTGCCTGCGTGTGTCTACGTGTCTATGCATGTGTGTGTGTGTGTGTGTTTGTGTGTGTGTGTGCATATGCAAATGCGCGTCCTACATCCATGTGCGTAATTAAAAGCCGAGCTGGGCTAAGTCTCCCAGGCAGTTTTCTGCTGCGACCCCTGACCTGGGAGAGACAGGGGGGGTCGGAGAGCGCCGAGTAGATGAACTGACACACCAGGTTTCAAACACATGCCAGGCAGGCAGGTAGAGAGGCAGACAGCTTAACTGACTGATAACACTGCAGAGATTACATCTGTGAGAACGAGTGCATTACAAACAGCCCTTCTTCCTTCCCGATGATACTCTGAGTGAAATGGGGTTATGTGGGTCTGGATCCTCTTGAGTGATATTTCTGAAACGTTTTCCCTGATATGCATGAGGCTCCTCGGTGACACCTTATTTACTTCTAGATTAAATAGCTTTTTAAAGCATTATTGACACTGCTGCTCTCTGTGGATGTCAGCATTGTATGTTTTACGTCTCTAACACACTCCACTCTACCTCCGTTCACAGTACTAGACATGCAGCGCATTATAGGGGAGAGAGAGAGAGAGAGATACAGCCGTGCCTTGAAATCGACGCTTGCGGCATGACAAACACAGGCTACCCTGCAGGCGTTGCAGTGTGTTGGAGGATGAAGTCTAACAGGGCCGTGCAGCGGAGGTGATATCCACCTGCCCTACTGCCGTGCCGGTGTAGCTGCTGAAGCATCAGAGAGCTCTGCCTTGTTAGCGTTGTGACAGAGCCTTTGTGACACCGCCACCTGTGGCTTACTCTGTCTGCAGCACGGTCAAAAAGACCCAGAAAGAGAGGGTGGGTATTACACAGAGATGTTCAGGGTCTACAAAGCACAAAACAAACTGGCCTGGTTTGTACAGTCATCTGTCTCAGCCCGAAACAGAACAGTGTCGCTATGTGCTCTGAATAGGCTACATGTGGGAGTGAGATGGAACAACAGAACAGGAAATACAGGGGAATAGTTTGAAAAGAAATGATCAAATGGAAGACAGGAGAACACAACATGATGAGGTGGAGGGGGAGAGGTTTGGAATCCAAACATTTTTGGAGATGACAGGTGATGTTCAAATGTCCTTACGTGGCTGGCACAGATCTTTAGTTCTAGGCCATGACAGTTCCAGGCTACGATATACCTAAGAAAGTGTCCAAACTTTCTTAGGTACAGCCTACATGGAGCCTTTAAAAAAAATGCCATAAACATGTAGCTAAAGTGCTTCTGTTCTAGTGAGGATTCAAATGATTAACTTTGATCGCCCAGTCTCAGTCATACTGTAATGATCATGGCAGAGCTCACTATCCACTCAATGTAAAAAAAGATAGTTGGATAGTTGGATTACCGTAGCCTTGAGCGGACATCTCATTTTTACAAGCCTTAAAGTCCTTAAAGCACATGAAGTCAAATTCACATGGACTACGTTTCAACTTTTGTTCAAACATTATATAAACATTATATCTATGAAGATTACTGTCAGTGTGCAGTGGAATGGTATCTTATGCCTTAGTGGATATGGAGATGAACAACCAATTGCATCTCATCTTGTCTGTCAAACAGATTGGATTGCAGATGTAATGCCAAGTCAGTCTTACATTTGTTACTATGTCACTTTCACAAAACCCAAAATCAACCAACCAATCAACCAACCCAGCACTAGCTTGAGCTCACACCCTGCCAACCTGAAATGACTCCTCAGTATTGCTCTGTTTCCCTGTGTGGTCTCATTAGTATGAATCTCCTGGTTTAATTAATCAGTAACAGAGTGCTTGATTCATATATTATTTCGACAGAGTGGTTGATTAGAGCGCTGTTCCCTTTAGCCCTTTTAAACTTGTTTTAATGGCTGCTGCTTGCTCGTCAGGCAAAGAGAGACAAAGAGAGCCAGATAGAGTGTTTTTGTGTATGTGTTTGTGCGTGTGCGTGTGTGTGCTCGTCAGCAAGGAGCAGGAGAGGAGAGCACTCCACACTCCCTAAGAGGGCTATGATTACAACCACGCCACGTTTAGAGGGTCAGCAGTAATGTGTTGCTAAATGAAGTGCGTCCTCAAACACTGCAGCTGCTGTTGTGTTGTTGTTGTGTTTTATAAGGTCAGAATGTTGTGTAGTTTCTCTGTAGACTGGGTCAGATTTATATTATGATGTGTTGTTGTTGTGTTTTATTAGGTCAGAATGTTGTGTAGTTCTCTGTAGACTGGGTCAGATTTATATTATGATGTGTTGTTATTGTGTTTTATAAGGTCAGACGGTTGTGTAGTTTTTCTGTAGACTGGGTCAGATTTATATTATGATGTGATGTTGGTGTGTTTTATAAGGTCAGATGGTTGTTTAATTTGTCTGTAGACTGGGTCAGATTTATATTATGATGTGTTGTTGTTGTGTTTTATAAGGTCAGAATGTTGTGAAGTTTCTCTGTAGACTGGGTCAGATTTATATTATGATGTTTTGTTGTTGTGTTTAATAAGGTCAGAATGTTGTGTAGTTTCTCTGTAGACTGGGTCAGATTTATATTATGATGTGTTGTTGTGTTTTATACGGTCAGAATGTTGTGTAGTTTCTCTGTAGACTGGGTCAGATTTATATTATGATGTATTGTTGTGTTTAATAAGGTCAGAATGTTGTGTAGTTTCTCTGTTGACCGGGTCATATTTATATTATGATGTTTTGTTGTTGTGTTTTAAAAGGTCAGCATGTTGTGTAGTTTCTCTGTAGACTGGGTCAGTTTTATGTTATGATGTGTTGTTGTGTTTAATAAGGTCAGAATATTGTGTAGTTTCTCTGTAGACTGGGTCAGTTTTATATTATGATGTGTTGTTGTGTTTAATAAGGTCAGAATATTGTGTAGTTTCTCTGTAGACTGGGTCAGTTTTATATTATGATGTGTTGTTGTGTTTAATAAGGTCAGAATATTGTGTAGTTTCTCTGTAGACTGGGTCAGTTTTATATTATGATGTGTTGTTGTGTTTAATAAGGTCAGAATATTGTGTAGTTTCTCTGTAGACTGGGTCAGATTTATATTATGATGTCTTGTTGTTGTGTTTTATAAGGTCAGACGGTTGTGTAGTTTCTCTGTAGACTGGGCAGATTTATATTATGATGTGTTGCTGTTATGTTTTATAAGGTCAGAATGTTGTGTAGTTTCTCTGTAGACTCGGTCAATTTTATATTATGATGTGTTGTTGTGTTTAATAAGGTCAGAATATTGTGTAGTTTCTCTGTAGACTGGGTCAGATTTATATTATGGTGTGTTGTTGTGTTTAATAAGGTCAGAATATTGTGTAGTTTCTCTGTAGACTGGGTCAGATTTATATTATGGTGTGTTGTTGTGTTTTATAAGGTCTTAATGTTGTGTAGTTTCTCTGTAGACTGGGTCAGATTTATATTATGATGTGTTGTTGTTGTGTTTTATAAGGTCAGACGTTTGTGTAGTTTCTCTGTAGACTGGGTCAGATTTATATTATGATGTGTTGCTGTTATGTTTTATAAGGTCAGAATGTTGTGAAGTTTCTCTGTAGACTGGGTCAGATTTATATTACGGTGTGTTGTTGTTGTGTTTTATAAGGTCAGACGATTGTGTAGTTCTCTGTAGACTGGTTCAGATGTATATTATGATGTGTTGTTGTTGTGTTTTATAAGGTCAGACGATTGTGTAGTTCTCTGTAGACTGGGTCAGATTTATATTATGATGTGTTGTTGTTGTGTTTTATAAGCTCAGACTGTTGTGTAGTTTCTCTGTAGACTGGGTCAGATGTATATTATGATGTGTTGTTGTTGTGTTTTATAAGGTCAGACGATTGTGTAGTTCTCTGTAGACTGGGTCAGATTTATATTATGATGTGTTGTTGTTGTGTTTTATAAGCTCAGACTGTTGTGTAGTTTCTCTGTAGACTCAGTCAGATTTATATTATGATGTGTTGTTGTGTTTTATACGCTCAGAATGTTGTGTTATTTCTCTGTAGACTGGGTCAGATTTATATTATGATGTGTTGTTGTGTTTTATACGGTCAGAATGTTGTGTAGTTTCTCTGTTGACCGGGTCATATTTATATTATGGTGTGTTGCTGTTATGTTTTATAAGGTCAGACGATTGTGTAGTTTCTCTGTAGACTGGGTCAGATGTATATTATGATGTGTTGTTATTGTGTTTTAAAAGGTCAGATGGTTGTGTATTTTTTCTGTAGACTGGGTCAGATTTATATTATGATGTGTTGTTGTTGTGTTTAATCAGGTCAGAATGTTGTGTAGTTTCTCTGTAGACTGGGTCAGATTTATATTATGATGTGTTGTTGTTGTGTTTAATAAGGTCAGAATGTTGTGTAGTTTCTCTGTAGACTGGGTCAGATTTATATTATGATGTGTTGTTGTTGTGTTTAATAAGGTCAGCATGTTGTGTAGTTTCTCTGTAGACTCAGTCAGATTTATATTATGATGTGTTGTTATTGTGTTTTAAAAGGTCAGATGGTTGTGTATTTTTTCTGTAGACTGGGTCAGATTTATATTATGATGTGTTGTTGTTGTGTTTAATCAGGTCAGAATGTTGTGTAGTTTCTCTGTAGACTGGGTCAGATTTATATTATGATGTGTTGTTGTTGTGTTTAATAAGGTCAGAATGTTGTGTAGTTTCTCTGTAGACTGGGTCAGATTTATATTATGATGTGTTGTTGTTTTGTTTTATACGGTCAGAATGTTGTGTAGTTTCTCTGTAGACTGGGTCAGTTTTATATTATGATGTATTGTTGTGTTTTATTAGGTCAGAATGTTGTGAAGTTTCTCTGTAGACTGGGTCAGATTTTTATTATGATGTGTTGTTGTTGTGTTTTATAAGGTCAAACGATTGTGTAGTTCTCTGTAGACTGGATCAGATTTATATTATGGTGTGTTGTTGTTGTGTTTTAAAAGGTCAGAATGTTGTGTAGTTTCTCTGTAGACTCGGTCGGATTTATATTATGATGTGTTGTTGTTGTGTTTTATAAGGTCAGACGGTTGTGTAGTTTCTCTGTAGACTGGGCAGATTTATATTATGAGGTGTTGTTATTGTGTTTTAAAAGGTCAGATGGTTGTGTATTTTTTCTGTAGACTGGGTCAGATTTATATTATGATGTGTTGTTGTTGTGTTTAATCAGGTCAGAATGTTGTGTAGTTTCTCTGTAGACTGGGTCAGATTTATATTATGATGTGTTGTTGTTGTGTTTAATAAGGTCAGAATGTTGTGTAGTTTCTCTGTAGACTGGGTCAGATTTATATTATGATGTGTTGTTGTTGTGTTTAATAAGGTCAGCATGTTGTGTAGTTTCTCTGTAGACTCAGTCAGATTTATATTATGATGTGTTGTTATTGTGTTTTAAAAGGTCAGATGGTTGTGTATTTTTTCTGTAGACTGGGTCAGATTTATATTATGATGTGTTGTTGTTGTGTTTAATCAGGTCAGAATGTTGTGTAGTTTCTCTGTAGACTGGGTCAGATTTATATTATGATGTGTTGTTGTTGTGTTTAATAAGGTCAGAATGTTGTGTAGTTTCTCTGTAGACTGGGTCAGATTTATATTATGATGTGTTGTTGTTTTGTTTTATACGGTCAGAATGTTGTGTAGTTTCTCTGTAGACTGGGTCAGTTTTATATTATGATGTATTGTTGTGTTTTATTAGGTCAGAATGTTGTGAAGTTTCTCTGTAGACTGGGTCAGATTTTTATTATGATGTGTTGTTGTTGTGTTTTATATGGTCAAACGATTGTGTAGTTCTCTGTAGACTGGATCAGATTTATATTATGGTGTGTTGTTGTTGTGTTTTAAAAGGTCAGAATGTTGTGTAGTTTCTCTGTAGACTCGGTCAGATTTATATTATGATGTGTTGTTGTTGTGTTTTATAAGGTCAGACGGTTGTGTAGTTTCTCTGTAGACTGGGCAGATTTATATTATGAGGTGTTGTTGTTGTGTTTTATAAGGTCAGACGGTTGTGTAGTTTTCTGTAGACTGGGTCAGATTTATATTATGGTGTGTTGTTGTTGTGTTTTATAAGGTCAGACGTTTGTGTAGTTTCTCTGTAGACTGGGTCAGATTTATATTATGATGTGTTGCTGTTATGTTTTATAAGCTCAGAATGTTGTGTAGTTTCTCTATAGACTCGGTCAGATTTATATTATGATGTGTTGTTGTGTTTTATAAGGTCAGAATATTGTGTAGTTTCTCTGTAGACTGGGTCAATTTTATATTATGATGTGTTGTTGTGTTTAATAAGGTCAGAATATTGTGTAGTTTCTCTGTAGACTGGGTCAGATTTATATTATGATGTGTTGCTGTTATGTTTTATAAGGTCAGAATATTGTGAAGTTTCTCTGTAGACTGGGTCAGATTTATATTATGGTGTGTTGTTGTTGTGTTTTATAAGGTCAGACGATTGTGTAGTTCTCTGTAGACTGGTTCAGATTTATATTATGATGTGTTGTTGTTGTGTTTTATAAGGTCAGACGATTGTGTAGTTCTCTGTAGACTGGGTCAGATTTATATTATGGTGTGTTGTTGTTGTGTTTTATAAGGTCAGACGATTGTGTAGTTCTCTGTAGACTGGTTCAGATTTATATTATGATGTGTTGTTGTTGTGTTTTATAAGGTCAGACGATTGTGTAGTTCTCTGTAGACTGGGTCAGATTTATATTATGATGTGTTGTTGTGTTTTATTAGGTCAGAATGTTGTGTAGTTTGTCTGTAGACTGGGTCAGATTTATATTATGATGTGTTGTTGTTGTGTTTTATAAGCTCAGACTGTTGTGTATTTTTTCTGTAGACTGGGTCAGATTTATATTATGATGTTTTGTTGTTGTGTTTAATCAGGTCAGAATGTTGTGTAGTTTCTCTGTAGACTGGGTCAGATTTATATTATGATGTGTTGTTGTTGTGTTTAATAAGGTCAGAATGTTGTGTAGTTTCTCTGTAGACTGGGTCAGATTTATATTATGATGTGTTGTTGTTTTGTTTTATACGGTCAGAATGTTGTGTAGTTTCTCTGTAGACTGGGTCAGTTTTATATTATGATGTATTGTTGTGTTTTATTAGGTCAGAATGTTGTGAAGTTTCTCTGTAGACTGGGTCAGATTTTTATTATGATGTGTTGTTGTTGTGTTTTATAAGGTCAGACGGTTGTGTAGTTTCTCTGTAGACTGGGCAGATTTATATTATGATGTGTTGTTGTTGTGTTTTATAAGGTCAGACGGTTGTGTAGTTTTCTGTAGACTGGGTCAGATTTATATTATGGTGTGTTGCTGTTATGTTTTATAAGGTCAGACGATTGTGTAGTTCTCTGTAGACTGGGTCAGATTTATATTATGGTGTGTTGTTGTTGTGTTTTATAAGGTCAGATGGTTGTGTAGTTTCTCTGTAGACTGGGTCAGTTTTATAATATGATGTGTTGTTGTTGTGTTTTAAAAGGTCAGAATGTTGTGTAGTTTCTCTGTAGACTCGGTCAGATTTATATTATGATGTGTTGTTATTGTGTTTTAAAAGGTCAGATGGTTGTGTATTTTTTCTGTAGACTGGGTCAGATTTATATTATGATGTGTTGTTGTTTTGTTTAATAAGGTCAGAATGTTGTGTAGTTTCTCTGTAGACTGGGTCAAATTTATATTATGATGTGTTGTTGTGTTTTATATGGTCAGAATGTTGTGTAGTTTCTCTGTTGACCGGGTCATATTTATATTATGATGTTTTGTTGTTGTGTTTTAAAAGGTCAGCATGTTGTGTAGTTTCTCTGTAGACTGGGTCAGTTTTATATTATGATGTGTTGTTGTTGTGTTTTATAAGGTCAGAATGTTGTGAATTTTCTCTGTAGACTGGGTCAGATTTATATTATGATGTGTTGTTGTTTTGTTTTATAACGTCAGAATGTTGTGAAGTTTCTCTGTAGACTGGGTCAGATTTATATTATGATGTGTTGTTGTTGTGTTTATTTAGGTCAGAATGTTGTGAAGTTTCTCTGTAGACTGGGTCAGATTTATATTATGGTGTGTTGTTGTGTTTTATAAGGTCAGATTGTCGTGAAGTTTCTCTGTAGACTGGTTCAGATTTATATTATGGTGTGTTGTTGTGTTTTATTAGGTCAGAATGTTGTGTAGTTTCTCTGTAGACTGTTTCAGATTTATATTATGGTGTGTTGTTGTGTTTTATTAGGTCAGAATGTTGTGAAGTTTCTCTGTAGACTGGGTCAGATTTATATTATGATGTGTTGTTGTTGTGTTTTATAAGGTCAGATTGTCGTGAAGTTTCTCTGTAGACTGGTTCAGATTTATATTATGGTGTGTTGTTGTGTTTTATTAGGTCAGAATGTTGTGTAGTTTCTCTGTAGACTGGGTCAGATTTGTATTATGATGTGTTGCTGTTATGTTTTATAAGGTCAGAATGTTGTGTAGTTTCTCTGTAGACTGGGTCAGATTTATATTATGATGTGTTGTTATTGTGTTTAATAAGGTCAGAATGTTGTGTAGTTTCTCTGTAGACTGGGTCAGATTTATATTATGATGTGTTGTTGTGTTTTATACGGTCAGAATGTTGTGTAGTTTCTCTGTAGACTGGGTCAGATTTATATTATGATGTGTTGTTGTTTTGTTTTATAACGTCAGAATGTTGTGAATTTTCTCTGTAGACTGGGTCAGATTTATATTATGATGTGTTGTTGTTGTGTTTAATAAGGTCAGAATGTTGTGAAGTTTCTCTGTAGACTGGGTCAGATTTATATTATGATGTGTTGTTGTTGTGCTTAATTAGGTCAGAATGTTGTGAAGTCTCTCTGTAGACTGGGTCAGATTTATATTATGGTGTGTTGTTGTGTTTTATAAGGTCAGATTGTCGTGAAGTTTCTCTGTAGACTTGTTCAGATTTTTATTATGGTGTGTTGTTGTGTTTTATTAGGTCAGAATGTTGTGTAGTTTCTCTGTAGACTGGGTCAGATTTATATTATGATGTGTTGTTGTTGTGTTTTATATGGTCAGAATGTTGTGTAGTTTCTCTGTTGACTGGGTCAGATTTATATTATGATGTGTTGTTGTTGTGTTTTATAAGGTCAGACGTTTGTGTAGTTTCTCTGTAGACTGGGTCAGATTTATATTATGATGTGTTGCTGTTATGTTTTATAAGGTCAGAATGTTGTGAAGTTTCTCTGTAGACTGGGTCAGATTTATATTATGGTGTGTTGTTGTGTTTTATAAGGCCAGATTGTTGTGAAGTTTCTCTGTAGACTGGTTCAGATTTATATTGTGGTGTGTTGTTGTGTTTTATTAGGTCAGAATGTTGTGTAGTTTCTCTGTAGACTGGGTCAGATTTGTATTATGATGTGTTGCTGTTATGTTTTATAAGGTCAGAATGTTGTGTAGTTTCTCTGTAGACTGGGTCAGATTTATATTATGATGTGTTGTTATTGTGTTTAATAAGGTCAGAATGTTGTGTAGTTTCTCTGTAGACTGGGTCAGATTTATATTATGATGTTTTGTTGTTGTGTTTTAAAAGGTCAGCATGTTGTGTAGTTTCTCTGTAGACTGGGTCAGTTTTATATTATGATGTGTTGTTGTTGTGTTTTATAAGGTCAGAATGTTGTGAATTTTCTCTGTAGACTGGGTCAGATTTATATTATGATGTGTTGTTGTTTTGTTTTATAACGTCAGAATGTTGTGAAGTTTCTCTGTAGACTGGGTCAGATTTATATTATGATGTGTTGTTGTTGTGTTTATTTAGGTCAGAATGTTGTGAAGTTTCTCTGTAGACTGGGTCAGATTTATATTATGGTGTGTTGTTGTGTTTTATAAGGTCAGATTGTCGTGAAGTTTCTCTGTAGACTGGTTCAGATTTATATTATGGTGTGTTGTTGTGTTTTATTAGGTCAGAATGTTGTGTAGTTTCTCTGTAGACTGTTTCAGATTTATATTATGGTGTGTTGTTGTGTTTTATTAGGTCAGAATGTTGTGAAGTTTCTCTGTAGACTGGGTCAGATTTATATTATGATGTGTTGTTGTTGTGTTTTATAAGGTCAGATTGTCGTGAAGTTTCTCTGTAGACTGGTTCAGATTTATATTATGGTGTGTTGTTGTGTTTTATTAGGTCAGAATGTTGTGTAGTTTCTCTGTAGACTGGGTCAGATTTATATTATGATGTGTTGTTGTTGTGTTTTATATGGTCAGAATGTTGTGTAGTTTCTCTGTTGACTGGGTCAGATTTATATTATGATGTGTTGTTGTTGTGTTTTATAAGGTCAGACGTTTGTGTAGTTTCTCTGTAGACTGGGTCAGATTTATATTATGATGTGTTGCTGTTATGTTTTATAAGGTCAGAATGTTGTGAAGTTTCTCTGTAGACTGGGTCAGATTTATATTATGGTGTGTTGTTGTGTTTTATAAGGCCAGATTGTTGTGAAGTTTCTCTGTAGACTGGTTCAGATTTATATTGTGGTGTGTTGTTGTGTTTTATTAGGTCAGAATGTTGTGTAGTTTCTCTGTAGACTGGGTCAGATTTGTATTATGATGTGTTGCTGTTATGTTTTATAAGGTCAGAATGTTGTGTAGTTTCTCTGTAGACTGGGTCAGATTTATATTATGATGTGTTGTTATTGTGTTTAATAAGGTCAGAATGTTGTGTAGTTTCTCTGTAGACTGGGTCAGATTTATATTATGATGTGTTGTTGTGTTTTATACGGTCAGAATGTTGTGTAGTTTCTCTGTAGACTGGGTCAGATTTATAATATGTGTTGTTGTGTTTTATACGGTCAGGATGTTGTGTAGTTTCTCTGTAGACTGGGTCAGATTTATATTATGATGTGTTGTTGTGTTTTATACGGTCAGAATGTTGTTTAATTTCTCTGTAGACTGGGTCAGATTTATATTATGATGTGTTGTTGTGTTTTATACGGTCAGAATGTTGTGTAGTTTCTCTGTTGACCGGGTCATATTTATATTATGGTGTGTTGCTGTTATGTTTTATAAGTTCAGACGGTTGTGTAGTTTCTCTGTTGACCGGGTCATATTTATATTATGATGTTTTGTTGTTGTGTTTTAAAAGGTCAGAATGTTGTGTAATTTCTCTGTAGACTGGGTCAGATTTATATTATGATGTGTTGTTGTTGTGTTTTATAAGGTCAGACGGTTGTGTAGTTTCTCTGTAGACTGGGCAGATTTATATTATGATGTGTTGTTGTTGTGTTTTATAAGGTCAGACGATTGTGTAGTTCTCTGTAGACTGGGTCAGATTTATATTATGATGTGTTGTTGTTGTGTTTTATAACGTCAGAATGTTGTGTAGTTTCTCTGTAGACTGGGTCAGATTTATATTATGATGTGTTGCTGTTATGTTTTATAAGGTCAGAATGTTGTGAAGTTTCCCTGTAGACTGGGTCAGATTTATATTATGATGTATTGTTGTGTTTTATTAGGTCAGAATGCTGTGAAGTTTCTCTGTAGACTGGGTCAGATTTATATTATGATGTGTTGTTGTTGTGTTTTATAAGGTCAGACGGTTGTGTAGTTTCTCTGTAGACTGGTTCAGATTTATATTATGAGGTATTGTTGTGTTTTATTAGGTCAGAATGCTGTGAAGTTTCTCTGTAGACTGGGTCAGATTTTTATTATGATGTGTTGTTGTTGTGTTTTATAAGGTCAGACGGTTGTGTAGTTTCTCTGTAGACTGGGTCAGATTTTTATTATGACGTGTTGTTGTTGTGTTTTATAAGGTCAGACGGTTGTGTAGTTTCTCTGTAGACTGGGCAGATTTATATTATGATGTGTTGTTGTTGTGTTTTATAAGGTCAGACGGTTGTGTAGTTTCTCTGTAGACTGGGTCAGATTTATATTATGATGTGTTGTTGTTGTGTTTTAAAAGGTCAGACGGTTGTGTAGTTTTCTGTAGACTGGGTCAGATTTATATTATGGTGTGTTGCTGTTATGTTTTATAAGGTCAGACGATTGTGTAGTTCTCTGTAGACTGGGTCAGATTTATATTATGGTGTGTTGTTGTTGTGTTTTCTAAGGTCAGACAGTTGTGTAGTTTCTCTGTAGACTGGGTCAGATTTATATTATGATGTGTTGTTATTGTGTTTTAAAAGGTCTGATGGTTGTGTATTTTTTCTGTAGACTGGGTCAGATTTATATTATGATGTGTTGTTGTTGTGTTTTATAAGGTCAGACGGTTGTGTAGTTTCTCTGTAGACTGGGTCAGATTTATATTATGATGTGTTGTTGTGTTTAATAAGGTCAGAATGTTGTGTAGTTTCTCTGTTGACCGGGTCAGATTTATATTATGATGTTTTGTTGTTGTGTTTTAAAAGGTCAGAATGTTGTGTAATTTCTCTGTAGACTGGTTCAGATTTATATTATGATGTGTTGTTGTGTTTTATACGGTCAGAATGTTTTCTAGTTTCTCTGTTGACCGGGTCATATTTATATTATGGTGTGTTGCTGTTATGTTTTATAAGGTCAGACGATTGTGTAGTTCTCTGTAGACTGGGTCAGATTTATATTATGATGTGTTGTTGTTGTGTTTTAAAAGGTCAGAATGTTGTGTAGTTTCTCTGTTGACCGGGTCATATTTATATTATGTTTTGTTGTTGTGTTTTAAAAGGTCAGAATGTTGTATAATTTCTCTGTAGACTGGGTCAGATTTATATTATGATGTGTTGTTGTTGTGTTTTAAAAGGTCAGAATGTTGTGTAGTTTCTCTGTAGACTCGGTCATATTTATATTATGATGTGTTGTTATTGTGTTTTAAAAGGTCAGATGGTTGTGTAGTTCTCTGTAGACTGGGTCAGATTTATATTATGGTGTGTTGTTGTGTTTTATAAGGCCAGATTGTTGTGAAGTTTCTCTGTAGACTGGTTCAGATTTATATTGTGGTGTGTTGTTGTGTTTTATTAGGTCAGAATGTTGTGTAGTTTCTCTGTAGACTGGGTCAGATTTGTATTATGATGTGTTGCTGTTATGTTTTATAAGGTCAGAATGTTGTGTAGTTTCTCTGTAGACTGGGTCAGATTTATATTATGATGTGTTGTTATTGTGTTTAATAAGGTCAGAATGTTGTGTAGTTTCTCTGTAGACTGGGTCAGATTTATATTATGATTTGTTGTTGTGTTTTATACGGTCAGAATGTTGTGTAGTTTCTCTGTAGACTGGGTCAGATTTATATTATGATGTGTTGTTGTTTTGTTTTATAACGTCAGAATGTTGTGAATTTTCTCTGTAGACTGGGTCAGATTTATATTATGATGTGTTGTTGTTGTGTTTAATAAGGTCAGAATGTTGTGAAGTTTCTCTGTAGACTGGGTCAGATTTATATTATGATGTGTTGTTGTTGTGTTTAATTAGGTCAGAATGTTGTGAAGTCTCTCTGTAGACTGGGTCAGATTTATATTATGGTGTGTTGTTGTGTTTTATAAGGTCAGATTGTCGTGAAGTTTCTCTGTAGACTTGTTCAGATTTTTATTATGGTGTGTTGTTGTGTTTTATTAGGTCAGAATGTTGTGTAGTTTCTCTGTAGACTGGGTCAGATTTATATTATGATGTGTTGTTGTTGTGTTTTATATGGTCAGAATGTTGTGTAGTTTCTCTGTTGACTGGGTCAGATTTATATTATGATGTGTTGTTGTTGTGTTTTATAAGGTCAGACGTTTGTGTAGTTTCTCTGTAGACTGGGTCAGATTTATATTATGATGTGTTGCTGTTATGTTTTATAAGGTCAGACGGTTGTGTAGTTTCTCTGTAGACTGTGTCAGATTTATATTATGATGTGTTGTTGTTGTGTTTTATAAGGTCAGACGGTTGTGTAGTTTCTCTGTAGACTGGGTCAGATTTATATTATGATGTGTTGTTGTTGTGTTTTATAAGGTCAGAATGTTGTGTAGTTTCTCTGTAGACTGAGTCAGATTTATATTATGATGTGTTGCTGTTATGTTTTATAAGGTCAGAATGTTGTGAAGTTTCTCTGTAGACTGGGTCAGATTTATATTATGGTGTGTTGTTGTGTTTTATAAGGCCAGATTGTTGTGAAGTTTCTCTGTAGACTGGTTCAGATTTATATTGTGGTGTGTTGTTGTGTTTTATTAGGTCAGAATGTTGTGTAGTTTCTCTGTAGACTGGGTCAGATTTGTATTATGATGTGTTGCTGTTATGTTTTATAAGGTCAGAATGTTGTGTAGTTTTTCTGTAGACTGGGTCAGATTTATATTATGATGTTTTGTTGTTGTGTTTAATCAGGTCAGAATGTTGTGTAGTTTCTCTGTAGACTGGGTCAGATTTATATTATGATGTGTTGTTGTTGTGTTTAATAAGGTCAGAATGTTGTGTAGTTTCTCTGTAGACTGGGTCAGATTTATATTATGATGTGTTGTTGTTTTGTTTTATACGGTCAGAATGTTGTGTAGTTTCTCTGTAGACTGGGTCAGTTTTATATTATGATGTATTGTTGTGTTTCATTAGGTCAGAATGTTGTGAAGTTTCTCTGTAGGTTGGGTCAGATTTTTATTATGATGTGTTGTTGTTGTGTTTTATAAGGTCAGACGGTTGTGTAGTTTCTCTGTAGACTGGGCAGATTTATATTATGATGTGTTGTTGTTGTGTTTTATAAGGTCAGACGGTTGTGTAGTTTTCTGTAGACTGGGTCAGATTTATATTATGGTGTGTTGCTGTTATGTTTTATAAGGTCAGACGATTGTGTAGTTCTCTGTAGACTGGGTCAGATTTATATTATGGTGTGTTGTTGTTGTGTTTTATAAGGTCAGATGGTTGTGTAGTTTCTCTGTAGACTGGGTCAGTTTTATAATATGATGTGTTGTTGTTGTGTTTTAAAAGGTCAGAATGTTGTGTAGTTTCTCTGTAGACTCGGTCAGATTTATATTATGATGTGTTGTTATTGTGTTTTAAAAGGTCAGATGGTTGTGTATTTTTTCTGTAGACTGGGTCAGATTTATATTATGATGTGTTGTTGTTGTGTTTAATAAGGTCAGAATGTTGTGTAGTTTCTCTGTAGACTGGGTCAAATTTATATTATGATGTGTTGTTGTGTTTTATATGGTCAGAATGTTGTGTAGTTTCTCTGTTGACCGGGTCATATTTATATTATGATGTTTTGTTGTTGTGTTTTAAAAGGTCAGCATGTTGTGTAGTTTCTCTGTAGACTGGGTCAGTTTTATATTATGATGTGTTGTTGTTGTGTTTTATAAGGTCAGAATGTTGTGAATTTTCTCTGTAGACTGGGTCAGATTTATATTATGATGTGTTGTTGTTTTGTTTTATAACGTCAGAATGTTGTGAAGTTTCTCTGTAGACTGGGTCAGATTTATATTATGATGTGTTGTTGTTGTGTTTATTTAGGTCAGAATGTTGTGAAGTTTCTCTGTAGACTGGGTCAGATTTATATTATGGTGTGTTGTTGTGTTTTATAAGGTCAGATTGTCGTGAAGTTTCTCTGTAGACTGGTTCAGATTTATATTATGGTGTGTTGTTGTGTTTTATTAGGTCAGAATGTTGTGTAGTTTCTCTGTAGACTGGTTCAGATTTATATTATGGTGTGTTGTTGTGTTTTATTAGGTCAGAATGTTGTGAAGTTTCTCTGTAGACTGGGTCAGATTTATATTATGATGTGTTGTTGTTGTGTTTTATAAGGTCAGATTGTCGTGAAGTTTCTCTGTAGACTGGTTCAGATTTATATTATGGTGTGTTGTTGTGTTTTATTAGGTCAGAATGTTGTGTAGTTTCTCTGTAGACTGGGTCAGATTTGTATTATGATGTGTTGCTGTTATGTTTTATAAGGTCAGAATGTTGTGTAGTTTCTCTGTAGACTGGGTCAGATTTATATTATGATGTGTTGTTATTGTGTTTAATAAGGTCAGAATGTTGTGTAGTTTCTCTGTAGACTGGGTCAGATTTATATTATGATGTGTTGTTGTGTTTTATACGGTCAGAATGTTGTGTAGTTTCTCTGTAGACTGGGTCAGATTTATATTATGATGTGTTGTTGTTTTGTTTTATAACGTCAGAATGTTGTGAATTTTCTCTGTAGACTGGGTCAGATTTATATTATGATGTGTTGTTGTTGTGTTTAATAAGGTCAGAATGTTGTGAAGTTTCTCTGTAGACTGGGTCAGATTTATATTATGATGTGTTGTTGTTGTGTTTAATAAGGTCAGAATGTTGTGAAGTTTCTCTGTAGACTGGGTCAGATTTATATTATGATGTGTTGTTGTTTTGTTTTATTAGGTCAGAATGTTGTGTAGTTTCTCTGTAGACTGGGTCAGATTTATATTATGATGTGTTGTTGTTGTGTTTTATATGGTCAGAATGTTGTGTAGTTTCTCTGTTGACTGGGTCAGATTTATATTATGATGTGTTGTTGTTGTGTTTTATAAGGTCAGACGTTTGTGTAGTTTCTCTGTAGACTGGGTCAGATTTATATTATGATGTGTTGCTGTTATGTTTTATAAGGTCAGAATGTTGTGAAGTTTCTCTGTAGACTGGGTCAGATTTATATTATGGTGTGTTGTTGTGTTTTATAAGGCCAGATTGTTGTGAAGTTTCTCTGTAGACTGGTTCAGATTTATATTGTGGTGTGTTGTTGTGTTTTATTAGGTCAGAATGTTGTGTAGTTTCTCTGTAGACTGGGTCAGATTTGTATTATGATGTGTTGCTGTTATGTTTTATAAGGTCAGAATGTTGTGTAGTTTCTCTGTAGACTGGGTCAGATTTATATTATGATGTGTTGTTATTGTGTTTAATAAGGTCAGAATGTTGTGTAGTTTCTCTGTAGACTGGGTCAGATTTATATTATGATGTGTTGTTGTGTTTTATACGGTCAGAATGTTGTGTAGTTTCTCTGTAGACTGGGTCAGATTTATAATATGTGTTGTTGTGTTTTATACGGTCAGGATGTTGTGTAGTTTCTCTGTAGACTGGGTCAGATTTATATTATGATGTGTTGTTGTGTTTTATACGGTCAGAATGTTGTTTAATTTCTCTGTAGACTGGGTCAGATTTATATTATGATGTGTTGTTGTGTTTTATACGGTCAGAATGTTGTGTAGTTTCTCTGTTGACCGGGTCATATTTATATTATGGTGTGTTGCTGTTATGTTTTATAAGTTCAGACGGTTGTGTAGTTTCTCTGTTGACCGGGTCATATTTATATTATGATGTTTTGTTGTTGTGTTTTAAAAGGTCAGAATGTTGTGTAATTTCTCTGTAGACTGGGTCAGATTTATATTATGATGTGTTGTTGTTGTGTTTTATAAGGTCAGACGGTTGTGTAGTTTCTCTGTAGACTGGGCAGATTTATATTATGATGTGTTGTTGTTGTGTTTTATAAGGTCAGACGATTGTGTAGTTCTCTGTAGACTGGGTCAGATTTATATTATGATGTGTTGTTGTTGTGTTTTATAACGTCAGAATGTTGTGTAGTTTCTCTGTAGACTGGGTCAGATTTATATTATGATGTGTTGCTGTTATGTTTTATAAGGTCAGAATGTTGTGAAGTTTCCCTGTAGACTGGGTCAGATTTATATTATGATGTATTGTTGTGTTTTATTAGGTCAGAATGCTGTGAAGTTTCTCTGTAGACTGGGTCAGATTTATATTATGATGTGTTGTTGTTGTGTTTTATAAGGTCAGACGGTTGTGTAGTTTCTCTGTAGACTGGTTCAGATTTATATTATGAGGTATTGTTGTGTTTTATTAGGTCAGAATGCTGTGAAGTTTCTCTGTAGACTGGGTCAGATTTTTATTATGATGTGTTGTTGTTGTGTTTTATAAGGTCAGACGGTTGTGTAGTTTCTCTGTAGACTGGGTCAGATTTTTATTATGACGTGTTGTTGTTGTGTTTTATAAGGTCAGACGGTTGTGTAGTTTCTCTGTAGACTGGGCAGATTTATATTATGATGTGTTGTTGTTGTGTTTTATAAGGTCAGACGGTTGTGTAGTTTCTCTGTAGACTGGGTCAGATTTATATTATGATGTGTTGTTGTTGTGTTTTAAAAGGTCAGACGGTTGTGTAGTTTTCTGTAGACTGGGTCAGATTTATATTATGGTGTGTTGCTGTTATGTTTTATAAGGTCAGACGATTGTGTAGTTCTCTGTAGACTGGGTCAGATTTATATTATGGTGTGTTGTTGTTGTGTTTTCTAAGGTCAGACAGTTGTGTAGTTTCTCTGTAGACTGGGTCAGATTTATATTATGATGTGTTGTTATTGTGTTTTAAAAGGTCTGATGGTTGTGTATTTTTTCTGTAGACTGGGTCAGATTTATATTATGATGTGTTGTTGTTGTGTTTTATAAGGTCAGACGGTTGTGTAGTTTCTCTGTAGACTGGGTCAGATTTATATTATGATGTGTTGTTGTGTTTAATAAGGTCAGAATGTTGTGTAGTTTCTCTGTTGACCTGGTCAGATTTATATTATGATGTTTTGTTGTTGTGTTTTAAAAGGTCAGAATGTTGTGTAATTTCTCTGTAGACTGGTTCAGATTTATATTATGATGTGTTGTTGTGTTTTATACGGTCAGAATGTTTTCTAGTTTCTCTGTTGACCGGGTCATATTTATATTATGGTGTGTTGCTGTTATGTTTTATAAGGTCAGACGATTGTGTAGTTCTCTGTAGACTGGGTCAGATTTATATTATGATGTGTTGTTGTTGTGTTTTAAAAGGTCAGAATGTTGTGTAGTTTCTCTGTTGACCGGGTCATATTTATATTATGTTTTGTTGTTGTGTTTTAAAAGGTCAGAATGTTGTGTAATTTCTCTGTAGACTGGGTCAGATTTATATTATGATGTGTTGTTGTTGTGTTTTAAAAGGTCAGAATGTTGTGTAGTTTCTCTGTAGACTCGGTCATATTTATATTATGATGTGTTGTTATTGTGTTTTAAAAGGTCAGATGGTTGTGTAGTTCTCTGTAGACTGGGTCAGATTTATATTATGGTGTGTTGTTGTGTTTTATAAGGTCAGATTGTCGTGATGTTTCTCTGTAGACTGGTTCAGATTTATATTATGGTGGGTTGTTGTGTTTTATTAGGTCAGAATGTTGTGTAGTTTCTCTGTAGACTGGGTCAGATTTATATTATGATGTGTTGTTGTTGTGTTTTATAAGGTCAGTTGTTTGTGTAGTTTCTCTGTAGACTGGGTCAGATTTATATTATGGTGTGTTGTTGTGTTTTATAAGGTCAGATTGTCGTGAAGTTTCTCTGTAGACTTGTTCAGATTTTTATTATGGTGTGTTGTTGTGTTTTATTAGGTCAGAATGTTGTGTAGTTTCTCTGTAGACTGGGTCAGATTTATATTATGATGTGTTGTTGTTGTGTTTTATATGGTCAGAATGTTGTGTAGTTTCTCTGTTGACTGGGTCAGATTTATATTATGATGTGTTGTTGTTGTGTTTTATAAGGTCAGACGTTTGTGTAGTTTCTCTGTAGACTGGGTCAGATTTATATTATGATGTGTTGCTGTTATGTTTTATAAGGTCAGAATGTTGTGAAGTTTCTCTGTAGACTGGGTCAGATTTATATTATGGTGTGTTGTTGTGTTTTATAAGGCCAGATTGTTGTGAAGTTTCTCTGTAGACTGGTTCAGATTTATATTGTGGTGTGTTGTTGTGTTTTATTAGGTCAGAATGTTGTGTAGTTTCTCTGTAGACTGGGTCAGATTTGTATTATGATGTGTTGCTGTTATGTTTTATAAGGTCAGAATGTTGTGTAGTTTCTCTGTAGACTGGGTCAGATTTATATTATGATGTGTTGTTATTGTGTTTAATAAGGTCAGAATGTTGTGTAGTTTCTCTGTAGACTGGGTCAGATTTATATTATGATGTGTTGTTGTGTTTTATACGGTCAGAATGTTGTGTAGTTTCTCTGTAGACTGGGTCAGATTTATAATATGTGTTGTTGTGTTTTATACGGTCAGGATGTTGTGTAGTTTCTCTGTAGACTGGGTCAGATTTATATTATGATGTGTTGTTGTGTTTTATACGGTCAGAATGTTGTTTAATTTCTCTGTAGACTGGGTCAGATTTATATTATGATGTGTTGTTGTGTTTTATACGGTCAGAATGTTGTGTAGTTTCTCTGTTGACCGGGTCATATTTATATTATGGTGTGTTGCTGTTATGTTTTATAAGGTCAGACGGTTGTGTAGTTTCTCTGTAGACTGGGTCATATTTATATTATGATGTTTTGTTGTTGTGTTTTAAAAGGTCAGCATGTTGTGTAGTTTCTCTGTAGACTCGGTCAGATTTATATTATGATGTGTTGTTATTGTTTTTTAAAAGTTCAGATGGTTGTGTAGTTTCTCTGTTGACCGGGTCATATTTATATTATGATGTTTTGTTGTTGTGTTTTAAAAGGTCAGAATGTTGTGTAATTTCTCTGTAGACTGGGTCAGATTTATATTATGATGTGTTGTTGTTGTGTTTTATAAGGTCAGACGGTTGTGTAGTTTCTCTGTAGACTGGGCAGATTTATATTATGATGTGTTGTTGTTGTGTTTTATAAGGTCAGACGATTGTGTAGTTCTCTGTAGACTGGGTCAGATTTATATTATGATGTGTTGTTGTTGTGTTTTATAACGTCAGAATGTTGTGTAGTTTCTCTGTAGACTGGGTCAGATTTATATTATGATGTGTTGCTGTTATGTTTTATAAGGTCAGAATGTTGTGAAGTTTCCCTGTAGACTGGGTCAGATTTATATTATGATGTATTGTTGTGTTTTATTAGGTCAGAATGCTGTGAAGTTTCTCTGTAGACTGGGTCAGATTTATATTATGATGTGTTGTTGTTGTGTTTTATAAGGTCAGACGGTTGTGTAGTTTCTCTGTAGACTGGTTCAGATTGATATTATGAGGTATTGTTGTGTTTTATTAGGTCAGAATGCTGTGAAGTTTCTCTGTAGACTGGGTCAGATTTTTATTATGATGTGTTGTTGTTGTGTTTTATAAGGTCAGACGGTTGTGTAGTTTCTCTGTAGACTGGGTCAGATTTTTATTATGACGTGTTGTTGTTGTGTTTTATAAGGTCAGACGGTTGTGTAGTTTCTCTGTAGACTGGGCAGATTTATATTATGATGTGTTGTTGTTGTGTTTTATAAGGTCAGACGGTTGTGTAGTTTCTCTGTAGACTGGGTCAGATTTATATTATGATGTGTTGTTGTTGTGTTTTAAAAGGTCAGACGGTTGTGTAGTTTTCTGTAGACTGGGTCAGATTTATATTATGGTGTGTTGCTGTTATGTTTTATAAGGTCAGACGATTGTGTAGTTCTCTGTAGACTGGGTCAGATTTATATTATGGTGTGTTGTTGTTGTGTTTTCTAAGGTCAGACAGTTGTGTAGTTTCTCTGTAGACTGGGTCAGATTTATATTATGATGTGTTGTTATTGTGTTTTAAAAGGTCTGATGGTTGTGTATTTTTTCTGTAGACTGGGTCAGATTTATATTATGATGTGTTGTTGTTGTGTTTTATAAGGTCAGACGGTTGTGTAGTTTCTCTGTAGACTGGGTCAGATTTATATTATGATGTGTTGTTGTGTTTAATAAGGTCAGAATGTTGTGTAGTTTCTCTGTTGACCGGGTCAGATTTATATTATGATGTTTTGTTGTTGTGTTTTAAAAGGTCAGAATGTTGTGTAATTTCTCTGTAGACTGGTTCAGATTTATATTATGATGTGTTGTTGTGTTTTATACGGTCAGAATGTTTTCTAGTTTCTCTGTTGACCGGGTCATATTTATATTATGGTGTGTTGCTGTTATGTTTTATAAGGTCAGACGATTGTGTAGTTCTCTGTAGACTGGGTCAGATTTATATTATGATGTGTTGTTGTTGTGTTTTAAAAGGTCAGAATGTTGTGTAGTTTCTCTGTTGACCGGGTCATATTTATATTATGTTTTGTTGTTGTGTTTTAAAAGGTCAGAATGTTGTGTAATTTCTCTGTAGACTGGGTCAGATTTATATTATGATGTGTTGTTGTTGTGTTTTAAAAGGTCAGAATGTTGTGTAGTTTCTCTGTAGACTCGGTCATATTTATATTATGATGTGTTGTTATTGTGTTTTAAAAGGTCAGATGGTTGTGTAGTTCTCTGTAGACTGGGTCAGATTTATATTATGGTGTGTTGTTGTGTTTTATAAGGTCAGATTGTCGTGAAGTTTCTCTGTAGACTGGTTCAGATTTATATTATGGTGGGTTGTTGTGTTTTATTAGGTCAGAATGTTGTGTAGTTTCTCTGTAGACTGGGTCAGATTTATATTATGATGTGTTGTTGTTGTGTTTTATAAGGTCAGTTGTTTGTGTAGTTTCTCTGTAGACTGGGTCAGATTTATATTATGGTGTGTTGTTGTGTTTTATAAGGTCAGATTGTTGTGAAGTTTCTCTGTAGACTGGTTCAGATTTATATTGTGGTGTGTTGTTGTGTTTTATTAGGTCAGAATGTTGTGTAGATTCTCTGTAGACTGGGTCAGATTTATATTATGATGTGTTGTTGTTGTGTTTTATAAGGTCAGACGGTTGTGTAGTTTTCTGTAGACTGGGTCAGATTTATATTATGGTGAGTTGCTGTTATGTTTTATAAGGTCAGACGATTGTGTAGTTCTCTCTAGACTGGGTCAGATTTATATTATGGTGTGTTGTTGTTGTGTTTTATAAGGTCAGAATGTTGTGTAGTTTCTCTATAGACTCGGTCAGATTTATATTATGATGTGTTGTTATTGTGTTTTAAAAGGTCAGATGGTTGTGTAGTTTGTCTGTAGACTGGGTCAGATTTATATTATGATGTGTTGTTGTTGTGTTTAATAAGGTCAGAATGTTGTGTAGTTTCTCTGTAGACTGGGTCAGATTTATATTATGATGTGTTGTTGTGTTTTATATGGTCAGAATGTTGTGAAGTTTCTCTGTAGACTGTGTCAGATTTATATTATGATGTTTTGTTGTTGTGTTTTATAAGGTCAGAATGTTGTGAAGTTTATCTGTAGACTGTGTCAGATTTATATTATGATGTGTTGTTGTGTTTTATACGGTCAGAATGTTGTGTAGTTTCTCTGTAGACTGGGTCAGATTTATATTATGGTGTGTTGTTGTTGTGTTTTATAAGGTCAGACGGTTATGTAGTTTCTCTGTAGACTGGGTCAGATTTATATTATGATGTGTTGTTGTTGTGTTTTAAAAGGTCAGAATGTTGTGTAGTTTCTCTATAGACTCGGTCAGATTTATATTATGATGTGTTGTTATTGTGTTTTAAAAGGTCAGATGGTTGTGTAGTTTCTCTGTTGACCGGGTCATATTTATATTATGATGTTTTGTTGTTGTGTTTTAAAAGGTCAGCATGTTGTGTAGTTTCTCTGTAGACTGGGTCAGATTTATATTATGGTGTGTTGTTGTGTTTTATAAGGTCAGACGTTTGTGTAGTTTCTCTGTAGACTGGATCAGATTTATATTACGATGTGTTGTTGTTGTGTTTTATAAGCTCAGAATGTTGTGTAGTTTGTCTGTAGACCGGGTCATATTTATATTATGATGTTTTGTTGTTGTGTTTTAAAAGGTCAGCATGTTGTGTAGTTTCTCTGTAGACTGGGTCAGTTTTATATTATGATGTGTTGTTGTGTTTAATAAGGTCAGAATATTGTGTAGTTTCTCTGTAGACTGGGTCAGATTTATATTATGATGTGTTGTTGTTGTGTTTTATAAGGTCAGACGTTTGTGTAGTTTCTCTGTAGACTGGGTCAGATTTATATTAAGATGTGTTGCTGTTATGTTTTATAAGCTCAGAATGTTGTGTAGTTTCTCTGTAGACTGGGTCAGATTTATATTATGGTGTGTTGTTGTGTTTTATAAGGTCAGATTGTTGTGAAGTTTCTCTGTAGACTGGTTCAGATTTATATTATGGTGTGTTGTGTTTTATACGGTCAGAATGTTGTGTAGTTTCTCTGTAGACTGGGTCAGATTTATATTATGATGTGTTGTTGTTGTGTTTTATAAGGTCAGATGTTTGTGTAGTTTATCTGTAGACTGGGTCAGATTTATATTATGATGTGTTGCTGTTATGTTTTATAAGGTCAGAATGTTGTGAAGTTTCTCTGTAGACTGGGTCAGATTTATATTATGGTGTGTTGTTGTGTTTTATAAGGTCAGATTGTTGTGAAGTTTCTCTGTAGACTGGTTCAGATTTATATTATGGTGTGTTGTTGTGTTTTATTAGGTCAGAATGTTGTTTAGTTTCTCTGTAGACTGGGTCAGATTTATATTATGATGTGTTGTCATTGTGTTTTATAAGGTCAGACGTTTGTGTAGTTTCTCTGTAGACTGGATCAGATTTATATTATGATGTGTTGTTGTTGTGTTTTATAAGCTCAGAATGTTGTGTAGTTTGTCTGTAGACTGGGTCAAAGTTATACTATGATGTGTTGTTGTTGTGTTTTATAAGGTCAGACTGTTGTGTAGTTTCTCTGTAGACTGGGTCAGATTTCTATTATGATGTGTTGTTGTTGTGTTTTATAAGGTCAGACGTTTGTGTAGTTTCTCTGTAGACTGGGTCAGATTTATATTATGATGTGTTGCTGTTATGTTTTATAAGGTCAGAATGTTGTGAAGTTTCTCTGTAGACTGGGTCAGATTTATATTATGGTGTGTTGTTGTGTTTTATAAGGTCAGATTGTTGTGAAGTTTCTCTGTAGACTGGTTCAGATTTATATTATGGTGTGTTGTTGTGTTTTATTAGGTCAGAATGTTGTGTAGTTTCTCTGTAGACTGGGTCAGATTTATATTATGATGTGTTGTCATTGTGTTTTATAAGGTCAGACGTTTGTGTAGTTTCTCTGTAGACTGGATCAGATTTATATTATGATGTTTTGTTGTTGTGTTTTATAAGCTCAGAATGTTGTGTAGTTTGTCTGTAGACTGGGTCAAAGTTATATTGTTATGTGTTGTTGTTGTGTTTTATAAGGTCAGACTGTTGTGTAGTTTCTCTGTAGACTGGGTCAGATTTCTATTATGATGTGTTGTTGTTGTGTTTTATAAGGTCAGACGGTTGTGTAGTTTCTCTGTAGACTGGGCAGATTTATATTATGATGTGTTGTTGTTGTGTTTTATAAGGTCAGACGGTTGTGTAGTTTCTCTGTAGACTGGGTCAGATTTATATTATGATGTGTTGTTGTTGTGTTTTAAAAGGTCAGACGGTTGTGTAGTTTTCTGTAGACTGGGTCAGATTTATATTATGGTGTGTTGCTGTTATGTTTTATAAGGTCAGACGATTGTGTAGTTCTCTGTAGACTGGGTCAGATTTATATTATGGTGTGTTGTTGTTGTGTTTTCTAAGGTCAGACAGTTGTGTAGTTTCTCTGTAGACTGGGTCAGATTTATATTATGATGTGTTGTTATTGTGTTTTAAAAGGTCTGATGGTTGTGTATTTTTTCTGTAGACTGGGTCAGATTTATATTATGATGTGTTGTTGTTGTGTTTTATAAGGTCAGACGGTTGTGTAGTTTCTCTGTAGACTGGGTCAGATTTATATTATGATGTGTTGTTGTGTTTAATAAGGTCAGAATGTTGTGTAGTTTCTCTGTTGACCGGGTCAGATTTATATTATGATGTTTTGTTGTTGTGTTTTAAAAGGTCAGAATGTTGTGTAATTTCTCTGTAGACTGGTTCAGATTTATATTATGATGTGTTGTTGTGTTTTATACGGTCAGAATGTTTTCTAGTTTCTCTGTTGACCGGGTCATATTTATATTATGGTGTGTTGCTGTTATGTTTTATAAGGTCAGACGATTGTGTAGTTCTCTGTAGACTGGGTCAGATTTATATTATGATGTGTTGTTGTTGTGTTTTAAAAGGTCAGAATGTTGTGTAGTTTCTCTGTTGACCGGGTCATATTTATATTATGTTTTGTTGTTGTGTTTTAAAAGGTCAGAATGTTGTGTAATTTCTCTGTAGACTGGGTCAGATTTATATTATGATGTGTTGTTGTTGTGTTTTAAAAGGTCAGAATGTTGTGTAGTTTCTCTGTAGACTCGGTCATATTTATATTATGATGTGTTGTTATTGTGTTTTAAAAGGTCAGATGGTTGTGTAGTTCTCTGTAGACTGGGTCAGATTTATATTATGGTGTGTTGTTGTGTTTTATAAGGTCAGATTGTCGTGAAGTTTCTCTGTAGACTGGTTCAGATTTATATTATGGTGGGTTGTTGTGTTTTATTAGGTCAGAATGTTGTGTAGTTTCTCTGTAGACTGGGTCAGATTTATATTATGATGTGTTGTTGTTGTGTTTTATAAGGTCAGTTGTTTGTGTAGTTTCTCTGTAGACTGGGTCAGATTTATATTATGGTGTGTTGTTGTGTTTTATAAGGTCAGATTGTTGTGAAGTTTCTCTGTAGACTGGGTCAGATTTATATTATGGTGTGTTGTTGTTGTGTTTTCTAAGGTCAGACAGTTGTGTAGTTTCTCTGTAGACTGGGTCAGATTTATATTATGATGTGTTGTTATTGTGTTTTAAAAGGTCTGATGGTTGTGTATTTTTTCTGTAGACTGGGTCAGATTTATATTATGATGTGTTGTTGTTGTGTTTTATAAGGTCAGACGGTTGTGTAGTTTCTCTGTAGACTGGGTCAGATTTATATTATGATGTGTTGTTGTGTTTAATAAGGTCAGAATGTTGTGTAGTTTCTCTGTTGACCGGGTCAGATTTATATTATGATGTTTTGTTGTTGTGTTTTAAAAGGTCAGAATGTTGTGTAATTTCTCTGTAGACTGGTTCAGATTTATATTATGATGTGTTGTTGTGTTTTATACGGTCAGAATGTTTTCTAGTTTCTCTGTTGACCGGGTCATATTTATATTATGGTGTGTTGCTGTTATGTTTTATAAGGTCAGACGATTGTGTAGTTCTCTGTAGACTGGGTCAGATTTATATTATGATGTGTTGTTGTTGTGTTTTAAAAGGTCAGAATGTTGTGTAGTTTCTCTGTTGACCGGGTCATATTTATATTATGTTTTGTTGTTGTGTTTTAAAAGGTCAGAATGTTGTGTAATTTCTCTGTAGACTGGGTCAGATTTATATTATGATGTGTTGTTGTTGTGTTTTAAAAGGTCAGAATGTTGTGTAGTTTCTCTGTAGACTCGGTCATATTTATATTATGATGTGTTGTTATTGTGTTTTAAAAGGTCAGATGGTTGTGTAGTTCTCTGTAGACTGGGTCAGATTTATATTATGGTGTGTTGTTGTGTTTTATAAGGTCAGATTGTCGTGAAGTTTCTCTGTAGACTGGTTCAGATTTATATTATGGTGGGTTGTTGTGTTTTATTAGGTCAGAATGTTGTGTAGTTTCTCTGTAGACTGGGTCAGATTTATATTATGATGTGTTGTTGTTGTGTTTTATAAGGTCAGTTGTTTGTGTAGTTTCTCTGTAGACTGGGTCAGATTTATATTATGGTGTGTTGTTGTGTTTTATAAGGTCAGATTGTTGTGAAGTTTCTCTGTAGACTGGTTCAGATTTATATTGTGGTGTGTTGTTGTGTTTTATTAGGTCAGAATGTTGTGTAGATTCTCTGTAGACTGGGTCAGATTTATATTATGATGTGTTGTTGTTGTGTTTTATAAGGTCAGACGGTTGTGTAGTTTTCTGTAGACTGGGTCAGATTTATATTATGGTGAGTTGCTGTTATGTTTTATAAGGTCAGACGATTGTGTAGTTCTCTCTAGACTGGGTCAGATTTATATTATGGTGTGTTGTTGTTGTGTTTTATAAGGTCAGAATGTTGTGTAGTTTCTCTATAGACTCGGTCAGATTTATATTATGATGTGTTGTTATTGTGTTTTAAAAGGTCAGATGGTTGTGTAGTTTGTCTGTAGACTGGGTCAGATTTATATTATGATGTGTTGTTGTTGTGTTTAATAAGGTCAGAATGTTGTGTAGTTTCTCTGTAGACTGGGTCAGATTTATATTATGATGTGTTGTTGTGTTTTATATGGTCAGAATGTTGTGAAGTTTCTCTGTAGACTGTGTCAGATTTATATTATGATGTTTTGTTGTTGTGTTTTATAAGGTCAGAATGTTGTGAAGTTTATCTGTAGACTGTGTCAGATTTATATTATGATGTGTTGTTGTGTTTTATACGGTCAGAATGTTGTGTAGTTTCTCTGTAGACTGGGTCAGATTTATATTATGGTGTGTTGTTGTTGTGTTTTATAAGGTCAGACGGTTATGTAGTTTCTCTGTAGACTGGGTCAGATTTATATTATGATGTGTTGTTGTTGTGTTTTAAAAGGTCAGAATGTTGTGTAGTTTCTCTATAGACTCGGTCAGATTTATATTATGATGTGTTGTTATTGTGTTTTAAAAGGTCAGATGGTTGTGTAGTTTCTCTGTTGACCGGGTCATATTTATATTATGATGTTTTGTTGTTGTGTTTTAAAAGGTCAGCATGTTGTGTAGTTTCTCTGTAGACTGGGTCAGATTTATATTATGGTGTGTTGTTGTGTTTTATAAGGTCAGACGTTTGTGTAGTTTCTCTGTAGACTGGATCAGATTTATATTACGATGTGTTGTTGTTGTGTTTTATAAGCTCAGAATGTTGTGTAGTTTGTCTGTAGACCGGGTCATATTTATATTATGATGTTTTGTTGTTGTGTTTTAAAAGGTCAGCATGTTGTGTAGTTTCTCTGTAGACTGGGTCAGTTTTATATTATGATGTGTTGTTGTGTTTAATAAGGTCAGAATATTGTGTAGTTTCTCTGTAGACTGGGTCAGATTTATATTATGATGTGTTGTTGTTGTGTTTTATAAGGTCAGACGTTTGTGTAGTTTCTCTGTAGACTGGGTCAGATTTATATTAAGATGTGTTGCTGTTATGTTTTATAAGCTCAGAATGTTGTGTAGTTTCTCTGTAGACTGGGTCAGATTTATATTATGGTGTGTTGTTGTGTTTTATAAGGTCAGATTGTTGTGAAGTTTCTCTGTAGACTGGTTCAGATTTATATTATGGTGTGTTGTGTTTTATACGGTCAGAATGTTGTGTAGTTTCTCTGTAGACTGGGTCAGATTTATATTATGATGTGTTGTTGTTGTGTTTTATAAGGTCAGATGTTTGTGTAGTTTATCTGTAGACTGGGTCAGATTTATATTATGATGTGTTGCTGTTATGTTTTATAAGGTCAGAATGTTGTGAAGTTTCTCTGTAGACTGGGTCAGATTTATATTATGGTGTGTTGTTGTGTTTTATAAGGTCAGATTGTTGTGAAGTTTCTCTGTAGACTGGTTCAGATTTATATTATGGTGTGTTGTTGTGTTTTATTAGGTCAGAATGTTGTTTAGTTTCTCTGTAGACTGGGTCAGATTTATATTATGATGTGTTGTCATTGTGTTTTATAAGGTCAGACGTTTGTGTAGTTTCTCTGTAGACTGGATCAGATTTATATTATGATGTGTTGTTGTTGTGTTTTATAAGCTCAGAATGTTGTGTAGTTTGTCTGTAGACTGGGTCAAAGTTATACTATGATGTGTTGTTGTTGTGTTTTATAAGGTCAGACTGTTGTGTAGTTTCTCTGTAGACTGGGTCAGATTTCTATTATGATGTGTTGTTGTTGTGTTTTATAAGGTCAGACGTTTGTGTAGTTTCTCTGTAGACTGGGTCAGATTTATATTATGATGTGTTGCTGTTATGTTTTATAAGGTCAGAATGTTGTGAAGTTTCTCTGTAGACTGGGTCAGATTTATATTATGGTGTGTTGTTGTGTTTTATAAGGTCAGATTGTTGTGAAGTTTCTCTGTAGACTGGTTCAGATTTATATTATGGTGTGTTGTTGTGTTTTATTAGGTCAGAATGTTGTGTAGTTTCTCTGTAGACTGGGTCAGATTTATATTATGATGTGTTGTCATTGTGTTTTATAAGGTCAGACGTTTGTGTAGTTTCTCTGTAGACTGGATCAGATTTATATTATGATGTTTTGTTGTTGTGTTTTATAAGCTCAGAATGTTGTGTAGTTTGTCTGTAGACTGGGTCAAAGTTATATTGTTATGTGTTGTTGTTGTGTTTTATAAGGTCAGACTGTTGTGTAGTTTCTCTGTAGACTGGGTCAGATTTCTATTATGATGTGTTGTTGTTGTGTTTTATAAGGTCAGACGTTTGTGTAGTTTCTCTGTAGACTGGGTCAGATTTATATTATGATGTGTTGCTGTTATGTTTTATAAGGTCAGATTGTTGTGAAGTTTCTCTGTAGACTGGGTCAGATTTATATTATGATGTATTGTTGTGTTTTATTAGGTCAGAATGTTGTGTAGTTTCTCTGTAGACTGGGTCAGATTTATATTATGATGTTTTGTTGTTATGTTTTATAAGGTCAGAATGTTGTGAAGTTTCTCTGTAGACTGGGTCAGATTTATATTATGGTGTGTTGTTGTGTTTTATAAGGTCAGATTGTTGTGAAGTTTCTCTGTAGACTGGTTCAGATTTATATCATGGTGTGTTGTTGTGTTTTATTAGGTCAGAATGTTGTGTAGTTTCTCTGTAGACTGGGTCAGATTTATATTATGATGTGTTGTCATTGTGTTTTATAAGGTCAGACGTTTGTGTAGTTTCTCTGTAGACTGGATCAGATTTATATTACGATGTGTTGTTGTTGTGTTTTATAAGCTCAGAATGTTGTGTAGTTTGTCTGTAGACCGGGTCATATTTATATTATGATGTTTTGTTGTTGTGTTTTAAAAGGTCAGCATGTTGTGTAGTTTCTCTGTAGACTGGGTCAGTTTTATATTATGATGTGTTGTTGTTGTGTTTTATAAGGTCAGACGTTTGTGTAGTTTCTCTGTAGACTGGGTCAGATTTATATTATGATGTGTTGCTGTTATGTTTTATAAGGTCAGAATGTTGTGTAGTTTCTCTGTAGACTGGGTCAGATTTATATTATGGTGTGTTGTTGTGTTTTATAAGGTCAGATTGTTGTGAAGTTTCTCTGTAGACTGGTTCAGATTTATATTATGGTGTGTTGTTGTGTTTTATTAGGTCAGAATGTTGTTTAGTTTCTCTGTAGACTGGGTCAGATTTATATTATGATGTGTTGTCATTGTGTTTTATAAGGTCAGACGTTTGTGTAGTTTCTCTGTAGACTGGATCAGATTTATATTATGATGTGTTGTTGTTGTGTTTTATAAGCTCAGAATGTTGTGTAGTTTGTCTGTAGACTGGGTCAAAGTTATACTATGATGTGTTGTTGTTGTGTTTTATAAGGTCAGACTGTTGTGTAGTTTCTCTGTAGACTGGGTCAGATTTCTATTATGATGTGTTGTTGTTGTGTTTTATAAGGTCAGACGTTTGTGTAGTTTCTCTGTAGACTGGGTCAGATTTATATTATGATGTGTTGCTGTTATGTTTTATAAGGTCAGAATGTTGAGAAGTTTCTCTGTAGACTGGGTCAGATTTATATTATGGTGTGTTGTTGTGTTTTATAAGGTCAGATTGTTGTGAAGTTTCTCTGTAGACTGGTTCAGATTTATATTATGGTGTGTTGTTGTGTTTTATTAGGTCAGAATGTTGTGTAGTTTCTCTGTAGACTGGGTCAGATTTATATTATGATGTGTTGTCATTGTGTTTTATAAGGTCAGACGTTTGTGTAGTTTCTCTGTAGACTGGATCAGATTTATATTATGATGTTTTGTTGTTGTGTTTTATAAGCTCAGAATGTTGTGTAGTTTGTCTGTAGACTGGGTCAAAGTTATATTGTTATGTGTTGTTGTTGTGTTTTATAAGGTCAGACTGTTGTGTAGTTTTCTGTAGACTGGGTCAGATTTCTATTATGATGTGTTGTTGTTTTGTTTTATAAGGTCAGACGTTTGTGTAGTTTCTCTGTAGACTGGGTCAGATTTCTATTATGATGTGTTGTTGTTGTGTTTTATAAGGTCAGACGTTTGTGTAGTTTCTCTGTAGACTGGGTCAGATTTATATTAAGATGTGTTGCTGTTATGTTTTATAAGCTCAGAATGTTGTGTAGTTTCTCTGTAGACTGGGTCAGATTTATATTATGGTGTGTTGTTGTGTTTTATAAGGTCAGATTGTTGTGAAGTTTCTCTGTAGACTGGTTCAGATTTATATTATGGTGTGTTGTGTTTTATACGGTCAGAATGTTGTGTAGTTTCTCTGTAGACTGGGTCAGATTTATATTATGATGTGTTGTTGTTGTGTTTTATAAGGTCAGATGTTTGTGTAGTTTATCTGTAGACTGGGTCAGATTTATATTATGATGTGTTGCTGTTATGTTTTATAAGGTCAGAATGTTGTGAAGTTTCTCTGTAGACTGGGTCAGATTTATATTATGGTGTGTTGTTGTGTTTTATAAGGTCAGATTGTTGTGAAGTTTCTCTGTAGACTGGTTCAGATTTATATTATGGTGTGTTGTTGTGTTTTATTAGGTCAGAATGTTGTTTAGTTTCTCTGTAGACTGGGTCAGATTTATATTATGATGTGTTGTCATTGTGTTTTATAAGGTCAGACGTTTGTGTAGTTTCTCTGTAGACTGGATCAGATTTATATTATGATGTGTTGTTGTTGTGTTTTATAAGCTCAGAATGTTGTGTAGTTTGTCTGTAGACTGGGTCAAAGTTATACTATGATGTGTTGTTGTTGTGTTTTATAAGGTCAGACTGTTGTGTAGTTTCTCTGTAGACTGGGTCAGATTTCTATTATGATGTGTTGTTGTTGTGTTTTATAAGGTCAGACGTTTGTGTAGTTTCTCTGTAGACTGGGTCAGATTTATATTATGATGTGTTGCTGTTATGTTTTATAAGGTCAGAATGTTGTGAAGTTTCTCTGTAGACTGGGTCAGATTTATATTATGGTGTGTTGTTGTGTTTTATAAGGTCAGATTGTTGTGAAGTTTCTCTGTAGACTGGTTCAGATTTATATTATGGTGTGTTGTTGTGTTTTATTAGGTCAGAATGTTGTGTAGTTTCTCTGTAGACTGGGTCAGATTTATATTATGATGTGTTGTCATTGTGTTTTATAAGGTCAGACGTTTGTGTAGTTTCTCTGTAGACTGGATCAGATTTATATTATGATGTTTTGTTGTTGTGTTTTATAAGCTCAGAATGTTGTGTAGTTTGTCTGTAGACTGGGTCAAAGTTATATTGTTATGTGTTGTTGTTGTGTTTTATAAGGTCAGACTGTTGTGTAGTTTCTCTGTAGACTGGGTCAGATTTCTATTATGATGTGTTGTTGTTGTGTTTTATAAGGTCAGACGTTTGTGTAGTTTCTCTGTAGACTGGGTCAGATTTATATTATGATGTGTTGCTGTTATGTTTTATAAGGTCAGATTGTTGTGAAGTTTCTCTGTAGACTGGGTCAGATTTATATTATGATGTATTGTTGTGTTTTATTAGGTCAGAATGTTGTGTAGTTTCTCTGTAGACTGGGTCAGATTTATATTATGATGTTTTGTTGTTATGTTTTATAAGGTCAGAATGTTGTGAAGTTTCTCTGTAGACTGGGTCAGATTTATATTATGGTGTGTTGTTGTGTTTTATAAGGTCAGATTGTTGTGAAGTTTCTCTGTAGACTGGTTCAGATTTATATCATGGTGTGTTGTTGTGTTTTATTAGGTCAGAATGTTGTGTAGTTTCTCTGTAGACTGGGTCAGATTTATATTATGATGTGTTGTCATTGTGTTTTATAAGGTCAGACGTTTGTGTAGTTTCTCTGTAGACTGGATCAGATTTATATTACGATGTGTTGTTGTTGTGTTTTATAAGCTCAGAATGTTGTGTAGTTTGTCTGTAGACCGGGTCATATTTATATTATGATGTTTTGTTGTTGTGTTTTAAAAGGTCAGCATGTTGTGTAGTTTCTCTGTAGACTGGGTCAGTTTTATATTATGATGTGTTGTTGTTGTGTTTTATAAGGTCAGACGTTTGTGTAGTTTCTCTGTAGACTGGGTCAGATTTATATTATGATGTGTTGCTGTTATGTTTTATAAGGTCAGAATGTTGTGTAGTTTCTCTGTAGACTGGGTCAGATTTATATTATGGTGTGTTGTTGTGTTTTATAAGGTCAGATTGTTGTGAAGTTTCTCTGTAGACTGGTTCAGATTTATATTATGGTGTGTTGTTGTGTTTTATTAGGTCAGAATGTTGTTTAGTTTCTCTGTAGACTGGGTCAGATTTATATTATGATGTGTTGTCATTGTGTTTTATAAGGTCAGACGTTTGTGTAGTTTCTCTGTAGACTGGATCAGATTTATATTATGATGTGTTGTTGTTGTGTTTTATAAGCTCAGAATGTTGTGTAGTTTGTCTGTAGACTGGGTCAAAGTTATACTATGATGTGTTGTTGTTGTGTTTTATAAGGTCAGACTGTTGTGTAGTTTCTCTGTAGACTGGGTCAGATTTCTATTATGATGTGTTGTTGTTGTGTTTTATAAGGTCAGACGTTTGTGTAGTTTCTCTGTAGACTGGGTCAGATTTATATTATGATGTGTTGCTGTTATGTTTTATAAGGTCAGAATGTTGAGAAGTTTCTCTGTAGACTGGGTCAGATTTATATTATGGTGTGTTGTTGTGTTTTATAAGGTCAGATTGTTGTGAAGTTTCTCTGTAGACTGGTTCAGATTTATATTATGGTGTGTTGTTGTGTTTTATTAGGTCAGAATGTTGTGTAGTTTCTCTGTAGACTGGGTCAGATTTATATTATGATGTGTTGTCATTGTGTTTTATAAGGTCAGACGTTTGTGTAGTTTCTCTGTAGACTGGATCAGATTTATATTATGATGTTTTGTTGTTGTGTTTTATAAGCTCAGAATGTTGTGTAGTTTGTCTGTAGACTGGGTCAAAGTTATATTGTTATGTGTTGTTGTTGTGTTTTATAAGGTCAGACTGTTGTGTAGTTTTCTGTAGACTGGGTCAGATTTCTATTATGATGTGTTGTTGTTTTGTTTTATAAGGTCAGACGTTTGTGTAGTTTCTCTGTAGACTGGGTCAGATTTATATTATGATGTGTTGCTGTTATGTTTTATAAGGTCAGATTGTTGTGAAGTTTCTCTGTAGACTGGTTCAGATTTATATTATGATGTATTGTTGTGTTTTATTAGGTCAGAATGTTGTGAAGTTTCTCTGTAGACTGGGTCAGATTTTTATTATGGTGTGTTGTTGTGTTTTATAAGGTCAGATTATTGTGAAGTTTCTCTGTAGACTGGTTCAGATTTATATTATGATGTATTGTTGTGTTTTATTAGGTCAGAATGTTGTGTAGTTTCTCTGTAGACTGGGTCAGATTTCTATTATGATGTGTTGTTGTTGTGTTTTATAAGGTCAGACGTTTGTGTAGTTTCTCTGTAGACTGGGTCAGATTTATATTATGATGTGTTGCTGTTATGTTTTATAAGGTCAGATTGTTGTGAAGTTTCTCTGTAGACTGGTTCAGATTTATATTATGATGTATTGTTGTGTTTTATTAGGTCAGAATGTTGTGTAGTTTCTCTGTAGACTGGGTCAGATTTCTATTATGATGTGTTGTTGTTGTGTTTTATAAGGTCAGACGTTTGTGTAGTTTCTCTGTAGACTGGGTCAGATTTATATTATGATGTGTTGCTGTTATGTTTTATAAGGTCAGAATGTCGTGAAGTTTCTCTGTAGACTGGGTCAGATTTATATTATGGTGTGTTGTTGTGTTTTATAAGGTCAGATTGTTGTGAAGTTTCTCTGTAGACTGGTTCAGATTTATATTATGGTGTGTTGTTGTGTTTTATTAGGTCAGAATGTTGTTTAGTTTCTCTGTAGACTGGGTCAGATTTATATTATGATGTGTTGTCATTGTGTTTTATAAGGTCAGACGTTTGTGTAGTTTCTCTGTAGACTGGATCAGATTTATATTATGATGTGTTGTTGTTGTGTTTTATAAGCTCAGAATGTTGTGTAGTTTGTCTGTAGACTGGGTCAAAGTTATACTATGATGTGTTGTTGTTGTGTTTTATAAGGTCAGACTGTTGTGTAGTTTCTCTGTAGACTGGGTCAGATTTCTATTATGATGTGTTGTTGTTGTGTTTTATAAGGTCAGACGTTTGTGTAGTTTCTCTGTAGACTGGGTCAGATTTATATTATGATGTGTTGCTGTTATGTTTTATAAGGTCAGAATGTTGAGAAGTTTCTCTGTAGACTGGGTCAGATTTATATTATGGTGTGTTGTTGTGTTTTATAAGGTCAGATTGTTGTGAAGTTTCTCTGTAGACTGGTTCAGATTTATATTATGGTGTGTTGTTGTGTTTTATTAGGTCAGAATGTTGTGTAGTTTCTCTGTAGACTGGGTCAGATTTATATTATGATGTGTTGTCATTGTGTTTTATAAGGTCAGACGTTTGTGTAGTTTCTCTGTAGACTGGATCAGATTTATATTATGATGTTTTGTTGTTGTGTTTTATAAGCTCAGAATGTTGTGTAGTTTGTCTGTAGACTGGGTCAAAGTTATATTGTTATGTGTTGTTGTTGTGTTTTATAAGGTCAGACTGTTGTGTAGTTTCTCTGTAGACTGGGTCAGATTTCTATTATGATGTGTTGTTGTTGTGTTTTATAAGGTCAGACGTTTGTGTAGTTTCTCTGTAGACTGGGTCAGATTTATATTATGATGTGTTGCTGTTATGTTTTATAAGGTCAGATTGTTGTGAAGTTTCTCTGTAGACTGGTTCAGATTTATATTATGATGTATTGTTGTGTTTTATTAGGTCAGAATGTTGTGAAGTTTCTCTGTAGACTGGGTCAGATTTTTATTATGGTGTGTTGTTGTGTTTTATGAGGTCAGATTATTGTGAAGTTTCTCTGTAGACTGGTTCAGATTTATATTATGATGTATTGTTGTGTTTTATTAGGTCAGAATGTTGTGTAGTTTCTCTGTAGACTGGGTCAGATTTCTATTATGATGTGTTGTTGTTGTGTTTTATAAGGTCAGACGTTTGTGTAGTTTCTCTGTAGACTGGGTCAGATTTATATTATGATGTGTTGCTGTTATGTTTTATAAGGTCAGATTGTTGTGAAGTTTCTCTGTAGACTGGTTCAGATTTATATTATGATGTATTGTTGTGTTTTATTAGGTCAGAATGTTGTGTAGTTTCTCTGTAGACTGGGTCAGATTTCTATTATGATGTGTTGTTGTTGTGTTTTATAAGGTCAGACATTTCTGTAGTTTCTCTGTAGACTGGGTCAGATTTATATTATGATGTGTTGCTGTTATGTTTTATAAGGTCAGAATGTCGTGAAGTTTCTCTGTAGACTGGGTCAGATTTATATTATGGTGTGTTGTTGTGTTTTATAAGGTCAGATTGTTGTGAAGTTTCTCTGTAGACTGGTTCAGATTTATATTATGGTGTGTTGTTGTGTTTTATTAGGTCAGAATGTTGTGAAGTTTCTCTGTAGACTGGGTCAGAGTTATATTATGATGTGTTGTCATTGTGTTTTATAAGGTCAGACGTTTGTGTAGTTTCTCTGTAGACTGGATCAGATTTATATTATGATGTGTTGTTGTTGTGTTTTATAAGCTCAGAATGTTGTGTAGTTTGTCTGTAGACTGGGTCAAAGTTATATTATGATGTGTTGTTGTTGTGTTTTATAAGGTCAGACTGTTGTGTAGTTTCTCTGTAGACTGGGTCAGATTTCTATTATGATGTGTTGTTGTTGTGTTTTATAAGGTCAGACGTTTGTGTAGTTTCTCTGTAGACTGGGTCAGATTTATATTATGATGTGTTGCTGTTATGTTTTATAAGGTCAGAATGTTGTGAAGTTTCTCTGTAGACTGGTTCAGATTTATATTATGGTGTGTTGTTGTGTTTTATTAGGTCAGAATGTTGTGTAGTTTCTCTGTAGACTGGGTCAGATTTATATTATGATGTGTTGTCATTGTGTTTTATAAGGTCAGACGTTTGTGTAGTTTCTCTGTAGACTGGATCAGATTTATATTATGATGTTTTGTTGTTGTGTTTTATAAGCTCAGAATGTTGTGTAGTTTGTCTGTAGACTGGGTCAAAGTTATATTGTTATGTGTTGTTGTTGTGTTTTATAAGGTCAGACTGTTGTGTAGTTTCTCTGTAGACTGGGTCAGATTTCTATTATGATGTGTTGTTGTTGTGTTTTATAAGGTCAGACGTTTGTGTAGTTTCTCTGTAGACTGGGTCAGATTTATATTATGATGTGTTGTTGTGTTTTATAAGGTCAGATTGTTGTGTAGTTTCTCTGTAGACTGGTTCAGATTTATATTATGATGTATTGTTGTGTTTTATTAGGTCAGAATGTTGTGTAGTTTCTCTGTAGACTGGGTCAGATTTCTATTATGATGTGTTGTTGTTGTGTTTTATAAGGTCAGACGTTTGTGTAGTTTCTCTGTAGACTGGGTCAGATTTATATTATGATGTGTTCCTGTTATGTTTTATAAGGTCAGAATGTTGTGAAGTTTCTCTGTAGACTGGGTCAGATTTATATTATGGTGTGTTGTTGTGTTTTATAAGGTCAGATTGTTGTGAAGTTTCTCTGTAGACTGGTTCAGATTTATATTATGATGTGTTGTCATTGTGTTTTATAAGGTCAGACGTTTGTGTAGTTTCTCTGTAGACTGGGTCAGATTTATATTATGATGTGTTGTTGTGTTTTATAAGGTCAGATTGTTGTGTAGTTTCTCTGTAGACTGGTTCAGATTTATATTATGATGTATTGTTGTGTTTTATTAGGTCAGAATGTTGTGTAGTTTCTCTGTAGACTGGGTCAGAGTTATATTATGATGTGTTGTCATTGTGTTTTATAAGGTCAGACGTTTGTGTAGTTTCTCTGTAGACTGGATCAGATTTATATTATGATGTGTTGTTGTTGTGTTTTATAAGCTCAGAATGTTGTGTAGTTTGTCTGTAGACTGGGTCAAAGTTATATTATGATGTGTTGTTGTTGTGTTTTATAAGGTCAGACTGTTGTGTAGTTTCTCTGTAGACTGGGTCAGATTTCTATTATGATGTGTTGTTGTTGTGTTTTATAAGGTCAGACGTTTGTGTAGTTTCTCTGTAGACTGGGTCAGATTTATATTATGATGTGTTGCTGTTATGTTTTATAAGGTCAGAATGTTGTGAAGTTTCTCTGTAGACTGGGTCAGATTTATATTATGGTGTGTTGTTGTGTTTTATAAGGTCAGATTGTTGTGAAGTTTCTCTGTAGACTGGTTCAGATTTATATTATGGTGTGTTGTTGTGTTTTATTAGGTCAGAATGTTGTGTAGTTTCTCTGTAGACTGGGTCAGATTTATATTATGATGGTTGTCATTGTGTTTTATAAGGTCAGACGTTTGTGTAGTTTCTCTGTAGACTGGATCAGATTTATATTATGATGTGTTGTTGTTGTGTTTTATAAGCTCAGAATGTTGTGTAGTTTGTCTGTAGACTGGGTCAAAGTTATATTATGATGTGTTGTTGTTGTGTTTTATAAGGTCAGACTGTTGTGTAGTTTCTCTGTAGACTGGGTCAGATTTCTATTATGATGTGTTGTTGTTGTGTTTTATAAGGTCAGACGTTTGTGTAGTTTCTCTGTAGACTGGGTCAGATTTATATTATGATGTGTTGCTGTTATGTTTTATAAGGTCAGAAGGTTGTGAAGTTTCTCTGTAGACTGGGTCAGATTTATATTATGGTGTGTTGTTGTGTTTTATAAGGTCAGATTGTTGTGAAGTTTCTCTGTAGACTGGTTCAGATTTATATTATGGTGTGTTGTTGTGTTTTATTAGGTCAGAATTTTGTGTAGTTTCTCTGTAGACTGGGTCAGATTTATATTATGATGTGTTGTCGTTGTGTTTTATAAGGTCAGACGTTTGTGTAGTTTCTCTGTAGACTGGGTCAGATTTATATTATGATGTGTTGCTGTTATGTTTTATAAGGTCAGAATGTTTGTGTAGTTTCTCTGTAGACTGGGTCAGATTTATATTATGATGTGTTGTTGTTGTGTTTTAAAAGGTCAGATGGTTGTTTAGTTTGTCTATAGACTGGATCAGATTTATATTATGATGTGTTGTTGTTGTGTTTTATAAGCTCAGAATGTTGTGTAGTTTGTTTGTAGACTGGGTCAAAGTTATATTATGATGTGTTGTTGTTGTGTTTTATAAGGTCAGACTGTTGTGTAGTTTCTCTGTAGACTGGGTCAGATTTATATTATGATGTGTTGTTGTTGTGTTTTATAAGGTCAGACGTTTGTGTAGTTTCTCTGTAGACTGGGTCAGATTTATATTATGATGGTTGTCATTGTGTTTTATAAGGTCAGACGTTTGTGTAGTTTCTCTGTAGACTGGGTCAGATTTATATTAAGATGTGTTGCTGTTATGTTTTATAAGCTCAGAATGTTGTGTAGTTTCTCTGTAGACTGGGTCAGATTTATATTACGGTGTGTTGTTGTGTTTTATAAGGTCAGATTGTTGTGAAGTTTCTCTGTAGACTGGTTCAGATTTATATTATGGTGTGTTGTGTTTTATACGGTCAGAATGTTGTGTAGTTTCTCTGTAGACTGGGTCAGATTTATATTATGATGTGTTGTTGTTGTGTTTTATAAGGTCAGATGTTTGTGTAGTTTATCTGTAGACTGGGTCAGATTTATATTATGATGTGTTGCTGTTATGTTTTATAAGGTCAGAATGTTGTGAAGTTTCTCTGTAGACTGGGTCAGATTTATATTATGGTGTGTTGTTGTGTTTTAAAAGGTCAGAATGTTGTGTAGTTTCTCTGTAGACTGGGTCAGTTTTATATTATGATGTGTTGTTGTTGTGTTTTAAAAGGTCAGCATGTTGTGTAGTTTCTCTGTAGACTGGGTCAGTTTTATATTATGATGTGTTGTTGTGTTTTAAAAGGTCAAAATGTTGTGTAGTTTCTCTGTAGACTGGGTCAATTTATATTATGATGTGTTGTTGTGTTTAAGAAGGTCAGAATATTGTGTAGTTTCTCTGTAGACTTGGTCAGATTTATATTTTGATGTGTTGTTGTTGTGTTTAATAAGGTCAGAATGTTGTGTAGTTTCTCTGTAGACTGGGTCAGATTTATATTTTGATGTGTTGTTGTTGTGTTTTATTAGGTCAGAATATTGTGTTGTTTTTATGTAGACTGGGTCAGATTTATATTATGATGTGTTGTTGTGTTTTATTAGGTCAGAATATTGTGTAGTTTTTATGTAGACTGGGTCAGATTTATATTATGATGTGTTGCTGTGTTTAATAAGGTCAGAATATTGTTTAGTTTCTCTGTAGACTGGGTCAGTTTTATTTTATGATGTGTT